>NC_056749.1:243960499-244196718 GCF_019279795.1 Protopterus annectens | reverse complement strand
AGCACCATGTTAACTTGTTCCTGCATCAATGTTACAGATTGCAGGAGGTGGCACAGTTTCATCATATGCACAGGGTGTGTACTTGGTATGCCTGAGTCTGCCACTGATACATCCAATCGACATGTATGTGTGTGTGTGTTAGTGAGGGACAACAGTACAAGATGGGGCAATGTTGAAGCGATGTGTGCATGTATGTGTTAGCCCTAGGTGTTAGCATTATGCATGTGTGTATGCATGCACACAGTTCCACCTCATGGCTGCCATATACGGGTGTTTGTGGACAGCCACAGACTGTACCTGCCAGGTCATACAGATCACTGTCTCTGGCCACGGACATGGTACCTGTGCCTGGCAGGGGTGCTACGGACAGTATCAGGTACTAAGCCAGACTGGGTACTGTCAACAGAAGCAGTTGGTTGATGACTGGACACATGTCCTTGCTGGGACTGTCCAGAGCCACGTGCACGTGGTCTCCTAGGGCAATCTGATGACAGCACAGACCCAGCATTGCTGGGGCTGGAACTGGCACTATGGGAGCGGCTGCGGGTTTGTTGTCGTCCGCGATGACTGCCAGCTGCTGATGTTGCTGGCATACGTCCACGTCGATGCCTCAACCGTCCTGCATTGCCCTGGCTCATGGACATGTAGTTGTGGAACAGATCTAATGTGTTCCCCCCAACATCTATCAATGACCTCGGTTAAATTACGGATGGCTGCCGCAACGTCACGCATAGTGTCATTCATAGCAGTGCGATGTGCTCTAAGCTCCCTCAGACCCTGTCTGGTGTACCGTTCCATACGTGCCTGTGCCTGCATTACAGCCCGGAACATAGCTGAGGTTGAAAGACCTCTGTGGGCATGTCTGACAGGGGCAGTACGACCACAGATGCTCCCACGAGAACCCCTGGACATCTGCCTGTGTGGTACCATGTCAGGACTCTGGCCATGGCTGCTGTGAGGGGATGCATGTGCCACTGATACCACATTACCCTGGTCAATGCCCACTGTATGCTGTCCCTCACCTAAGGACATTGGTGACAATGGATGTATTGGCAGGATGACTGTGCGCATTGATGGGGTTGACTGCTGTGTATTGTCGATTGGCTGACCAACAACAGACCCTTTCACACCTCCCTGTGCCATTACACATGTATCATCATTATCACTATCCCCAGCAGTGGCTTCAGGTTCCCTGCTGCACACCACCAGAGCAACACCAGAACCTGTGAGAGGAAGACAGGAAACACAGTTTACAATGTGTACACAATGTTACCACAGATGCACACGGGCACATGCACACATGCACACATGCGCACATACACACATGGGCACATGCACACATGGGCACATGCAATGCACACATGCACACATGTACAAATGCACACATGGGCACATGCGCACATGCACAAATGCACACATGCACACATGGGCACATGCACACATGCACACATGAGCACATGCACACATGCACACATGCACACATGGGCACATGCACATGCACACATGGGCACATGCACACATGGGCACATGCACACATGCACACATGCACACATGGGCACATGCACACTCCTCAGTACATGAGATTCAAACACACAGACACAAACACACCTGCAATCCAACACATAGCAATACTGTTTGAGGGTATTATTACTATTATTATCATTAGTATTAAAAGTATTGTTATTACACACTCACCAGCATGGATTGGCTGCCTTGCTGTTACTCCAGAGGGCAAAGCACAGATAAGACATTTATTGTCAGTGGGCACAACTGTGCCATTGATACTGTGAGTATGATACAGTACAGTAGTACAACAGTTGGCTTTCACAGGTCTACTGCTGATATTGAGAATATCAATCTTGCACAATAATTTCCAGGATAACAGCTACAAACACAGTACACATCTCACACATGCATAAACTACCAGTGTAGAGAACAGTCAACTATAGATATGGCATGTTACCTGCACGCTCCATGTCCAGCCTCCATCATTACACACGTCTGTGGATGTTGTTGTTGTTGAGCTGGAGCCACAACACTTAGGAGGAGCTCCCCCAGTCTGGTGAGGGGGGGGTGTATGGGTGCCCCACCACCTGTGGCAAGCTGTTGCCTGTGGATATCAGACGCACGCTGACGGACATTTCTAATTAAATCACTGCAGTGATGGTGTACCTGCTCATATGTCCGGTTATGCATGCCTATGTCATTTACCTGACGGACAAGGTCTTGCCACAGTGCAGCCCTCTCCTGCTGGTTCTGGCTGGTGTGGGAAATGAGTGTGGCAAAATCCCACACCAGGCTCTGGTGTATCTCCTCATCCTCTGCAGCCGAGTAAGAGGGGTTGCGCTGATGCACCATTGCCCTGGAAGGAAAAGAAAAATATGTGAGCAAGTAATATAGCACACATAATACTCTACTGTAGTGATATCACTGAACTGCCATATATAGCATCTGTCTGTCTATCGGGGAATACGCATGTAAATGACCACATATCAGTGCTCAGCCAACAACTGTGTGACAGTGCCTGGCACACTCCATACAACAAACTAGTATACACCAGCAGTCGGCACACTGTTTGAGGTCCAATGCACAACCTCACACTGGGGGTATGTATCAAGGTAATGGATGGGGAACATTGTCATCCCATGCAATGCATGCAATGCACAGTTAAAATTTCAATGGTAATGCACCCTAGTCTTTGCGGCCATACCCCTACCTACACCGCAGTCATATACAGGGAACCACAGCACAACATATGGCAATGTAGTATATTTGTATCCCAATACCTGACACATCTTTCTCTGGCCTCACACCAAGGACACACACTATCATGATAGACACAAAGTCATGCTAAGCAATCACACCATTACAGACCTTGCACACAGTCAGTGGCACACTCATTCCACCTCACATAGTTGGTATTACAATGAGTACATGTGTGTGTGCATTGTGTCATAGGTAGGCAGAATGCTATTGGCCCTGGGCCTACAGCAGCATACTGTTATGCTACCCTGCCCCTTGGGACACATGTAATGTGATTGTACTTGCTCCTGTCAAACAGTTAGACAGGGTGACTCATATGGCATATTACCTATCTGCATAACATTCAACAGGGGTATGTCTGACATCTACTAATGAGGAGCCTTGCTTCTTAATGCTGGGTGGTTTACTCCAGGGTATGGCTTATTTGTGGGTAGGAACCTGTACCTCCACCATGTGCTCTTTACTGCAGTGCCAAGGATGACAGACATAGGTCATTTAGGCTGGGGATATTGTGAGGTATTTCCATGGTTGTTGGACAACTGTTATGGGTGTGACTTAACTATGTATATCCAGCAGTGGTAACCTCTGTGTAGGTAGTATGAAAGGCACTCTATCTGTGTTTTATTCAGTCACTCTGCATAGGTAATGTGTTTGAGGGCATTATCACTGTTTGTTAGGTATGACTGTGTCCTTCTCCCTTTCTGTAGTTGTCATGGGAGGTACATACCGTGTAGGACATTGTGAGGTGCAGAGGGGTACAGTGACCAACATTTCCCTAGCTGACACACCATTTGTGCTGACACGTACCATGTACAGGGATTACAAGACTAGTGTGACACTGTGAATATCAAAGGGGAGGCTATTGTACACTTGTTTCCCATGTTCCCTTCTGACACATCCAGTAGTAGCCAGGCAACCACCTATGTGGTGGTTAGTGGTGAAAGTGTTTTGGAATGGGGTATGGTACTCCAGTATCCACACTGGTGTTCAGTCCATGCCTTTGTCACCAGGCACCTGTTGCAATACATCTGCACACATGTGCCTCTCTCAGTATATATATATATATATATATATATATATATATAGAGAGAGAGAGAGAGAGAGAAAGAGAGAGATATTCATATACATACATATCTCTAGACATTCATATATGTCTGTATATGTGTATGTAGCTATATATATATCTATATATGTATGTGTCTATTACATATATATGTATATACATATTCTATCTATCTATCTATCTATCTATCTATCTATATATGTCTATCTATTTATACATCCCTCTCTATCTATGTACACATATATGCATATTATATATATATATATATATATATATATATATTTTTTATTTACACATACGAATACACACACTAACATACTGCTAAACATCCATTACTGTACAACCTACATTGTACGTTGTACTACAACCTACATTGATATGTGCACATAGCAACCTTCAAATACATATGTATGTCCAGCCTTCACTAACAGTTGCAGTATGTCCTCTGCCCTATGCACATCTTCATATATATATAGATACAGACTGCTAACACATATGGAGGGTTCACAGTATGTAGATTATTAGATTATGTAGTTTACATTACCTTTGTTTCTCACTGCTGTTTGGGATGGCTTGCTGCTGGCTGACCTGCTGATGGTTGGCTTGATGGTTTTTATTTTTATTTTTATTTTTGTTTTGGTCTCTCTCTCTCTGTCTCTCTCTCTCTCTCTCTCTCTCTCTCTCTCTCTCTCTCTCTCTCTGTCTCTCCCTCCAGTTGTTGCAATGAAACTATTGCATGTGTGGACTGGGAGCACAGGCTGCTTTTGTAGGTATCTGCACATGTGCATGTGATGGCCTCTGCACCAATTGTTAGCCAGCATTTACTAATTGCATGCAGCCTGCTGTGTGGTAATTGCAGTTCTCACTGTGATTTCAGGACAGTGCTATAAAATGTTAGGTTAGGTAGGCGTAGCCCTTTCAGATTTTCAAGGTGGGGACCATGCTGGTATGCTGTGGACACTGTTCTGTGAGTGTAAAGGTTGGTATGTCCCTCATATTTAAGGCTGTGTTGTAGGCACTGAAATGCATGTTGTACTGAAACCTGACTGTTGCTTCTTCCAGTTCATTCATCTCAGTGTGTATGTTAACTGACACCTAGTAATGCTAATACTGTTTAAATGGGAGTATGTGCTTTCCTGTGGGACTTGTGGATTAACTGGTATACAGCAGTGGCTCTTGCAATTTGTTGCTATGGCTTCACTATTTAGCCTTTACATTCACTCCTTGAAGGCCTGCTAGGTGTCTTTACTGGAATGTGTTGCTATGGCTTTCCTATTTTCCATTTAAATTCACTCCTTGTAATGCTTGGTATATTTCTTTCAGCAGCAATTCCTTTTATGTTTGGTGTGGTTTGGTGGTACTGCATGCAGTCTGGTCTGGCCAAGGTATGGGGCTTGACACCTACAAGGGTATTTTATTTTGCTGCTGAGCAGTAGTGGGGCCTTGTACTTTGTACTAACAGTTATGGATATCAGGCACATGCAGCGCTTGTAAACTGCTATACTGTCCTTATTTTATTAGTTGGCTACATCCTTTGATATTTCTGGGTTGTACTCCTACATGAGGGTGTGCTTGTGGAAGCAATTCTACAGCTATTCACAGAGTGTGTGACAGCAGACAGAATGATATGCCTGTGAGTTTGTGACACTTGCAGGCCTCAGATACTCTCAGGTGTTTCTTTTAGCAGCCTCAGGGAATGGTACATATCAGTGGGATACACCTGTGATATATTTCAGATATTCTGCAGTTGTGACTGTGGGGTATTTTGAGCATATGTATTACTACACCATTTCTGACATGCAAGTAGTGCATACTTTAAGTAATTGACAGTTACCATTACGTGGGATTCCACACCTTTCTGCCTACTGTTAGTACATTTCACAGGGAGTCAGTGGGGCACAGTTAACATTTGTTTGCAAATCAGGAACATCCCTGTAAATCAGTCACAGTTGCGAGGTCTGGCCTCTTACCTATTCAAATATGGCAGTGTTTATCCTGCTCTGATAGCGTGTGTGGTTTGCAAGGTTCTACTGTCACATTATTACCTACTAGCTACCTACTAGCATGGCTGTTTCTCTTCTCACACTAATGTAATGCAAATCCACAAGAATTGCCAGTAAAGATACCAGAAAAGCTTTGTGTAATAGCCTTCCTATATTCCCTTACATTCAGTTCTACTATTTCATGATATATTGCTTTCAGCACAAAGTTCTTGTATATCAGTCATGGCTTAGTGGTAAGTCATGCAGACTAGTGTTTCCAAGGTCCTGGGTTTGAGACTGACAGAGGAAATTTATTTTGCTGCTGAGCAGCCTACAGGCCTTGTCATTCAGAGTGACTAAGGCACTTTTAAGCAGGTATAAGCGGGTTAGTGCTGGTTTGCGTGGTGCTCACGCATGCGCACTGTCACTTAGCTTCGCACACACACGCTTAGCTAAGCGCACACAAGCGCACACCCACTTACAACTGCTTAAAAGTGCTTACTCTCGCGCACACCCGCGCTAATTTCTTTGAATGAAAAGAAAATGGGGAGATAGGAATGTGGTGAAAAAGGGGGCACAAAGATAGTAGGACAGTAGGAAAACAAGCTTGGGATTTGCAGGAATGATGTAGGAAAGGCCCATAGCTGCCCATTTCTTTATCAGCAACAGCTGTGCATATGTGTGTAATTTGGTGTGAAATTTGAAACCTTCCACCCCTGAGAGAGGGGTGAAGACAACAAAATATGTTGTACAGCCAATTGTAATTACCAGTTCACATGTCCAGCAGACATGTCTGCAAAATGGGCAGCTATGTATGGGGCGTAATTTTTTTGCGGGAACAGAGTGCCTTTTTTTTATTTTTTTTCAGGTGAGAGTGGAATGTGAGGTACAGGAAGTAGGTATATTTGGGGAGGTAGGTAGGGGAGGTTAACAGACAAGACAAACAAGACGCATACAGGGGCGGAGTATGACACATGTGGGGGGGAAACACAATTGACGGGGACGGATGTTTGGATATCGCGAGCCCATGAGCCCACAGATGGCAACAGTGGAACTGAGATCCCCACCCATGGGCAGTTGCCACTGCGCCTTCACTGCCCAGGACAGGGCTGTGCTGGGGGCTGTGTAGGACGGGCAGCAGGCACACCCGTGAGTTGTGCCACCCATGCCTCAAGCTGGCAAAGGGGTTCAAGCACAGAATGCCTGATCTCGCTATGCACCATAGACTGGACACTTTGGAGGGTGAGTGGACGTTCTCCTCCGGCCATGCTTGCAGAGGGGGGACGAGCCCCATCCCCTGCAGCACTTCCACCTGAAGGTGGCACAGGGCCACTGGAGGAGGTTCTGGCCTGGGCACTAGTGCCAGGTGCACTCGCCAGCTGAGATGGGAGAGGTGGGTCCGCTGGAACCCACCTTCCCTGTTGTCCTATGTTTAGCAATATTTTATGACATTTTGGGTTAGTAACAAACAATTCCATTCAAAATTAGTTGTACCAGCATGCATCAGTATTCCCATTAACCAAACACCCATGTATTCCAAACATTGAACAGCAAGCATAACACATGCATATTTTGAACAACAGTACACAATCCAACAGCATGCAGGGTTGATTGATGGCAACAGGCCATCAGGTTTGGATATGTGAACAGGGCGCATGCATCAACGTACATGCAAATATGTATGAACCAACAGGACAAATGTCCATAGGAATTAATTGTGAATACACATACCCAGTTTGGTGTGGAATGGCATTATTTGTGAATATAGGGTAGGGTGAAGAAATATTTCATTAACAACTTCAACTACCTACACATATGCTGTACATTTCTAGTAGCTGCAGATATATATACCCTACAGGTCTTGGTACAGTTTCCTATATGTAACCTTAGGAATGTTGGTGATGGGAATGTTACTGCTACATTAATATGCATTGCATTTTTATTCATACACGTTCATATCTGGTTGTGTTCAGGTACAGCATCCTGCTACATTTGATTTATATGGCTCTAGACAACTGTGGATGTTCAGTATTTCATACAACCATACTATCTCCATATTGCAAGGGTACAGCAACATATCCAAATTGTGGGACAGACACATTCCAGCTTCAGTACTTTATTACAAACATTTCACTCTTTGGTTGTGGCTGTCTCATTCATTTCATTATGTACTGACTGCAGTATAACTTTATTCCAGACTTATCACAGCTTTCTTGGTAGATTCATACCTCTTTCTCACACTCTCACTTGTTTTATTTTTACAATTCAAGATGGTACTTAATTCTAGGCGTTATTAACATGTCTTACTTGGTTACAACAATCCTTTCCAACAGACTCACTTGTTTCATATGGCAGATTTTACAAGGGGATGTATTTGACACATGTCTATTGTCTTTAGCTTGTTTACCACTAATTTTCAGGCTGCAGCAGGTTATCTGATATTACAATACAGGTGGAAAATCTCTATTTCAGACTTGTTTAATTTTTATTTCTGGATTACAGGCTGCATCACTTATCTAATCATACCGTACTAGCAGAATCTTTCTTTTAGTGTTACTTGAACTTTATTAATATGTAACTACACTGAACTCTTTTACAAGCTGTCTCACTGATATTGTATAACAATTACAGACAAATAATTACTAACCTGCCTGGTGGCGCAACCGCACCAGCCTATCACCATAGGCTTGCCGATTTGCGGAACGCACACCTGCAGCTGTAATATAAATGAAGTAATATTGGAACATACATCTCCATAATATCAGCTAGGATAATTTCTTACATACATAATTAGATGGATACTTACTCAGTAGTGGGGCGTTGGGCATTTGCCGGGCCTCCTGAATCCAACGGTTCAGTTGGTCCTGCTTTCATCTCTTCAGGTCCGCATGGTGGTGATGGACCTGCTCACCAGTCCTTGGTATGCCTGTGATACTGGTGAGATCATGTGCCAACCTGTTCCATGCCTCTGCCTTGTACGCACCCCACAGAACCTGGCCCTGCATGAGTAGAACCTCATGATCGTGGACTAGGAGCCAAACCATATATTTGGACTCCTCAACACCCCACCTCTGTGCTCGGAAGCGACTGCCCTCTCCTACACCTGCCATCCTGACTGCAAATAGGTTCCACAATCAGTTATGCTGTGTATTCCCACCTATGGGGCTTATATATGCCGTTTTTCCCGCACTTATCTGTGAGTGGCCATTTTGGAAATGTATCAGCTTGAAAAAACCTGCTTTGTCATGCTTCTATTTCCATTCATTCCTATATATATATGCTAATACTGCATTTCTCAGTACAACTGTCATGGCTTAGTGGTTCAGTACTTTGACTATGGTGCACGGTATGCTGGGCATTGCTTTTTTTTATTTTATGACTGTCTACACAGGCTAGGAGGTGTGTCTGTGTAAAGGCGGCTTTGATACAGCCTGCCCTACGTTGCCCACCGGTAAGCTGGTTGGCGCACTGTGCAGCTCCGCGCAAACGGGTTACGCTGGTTTACGCGTCATTTGTCTATGAGCACGCATATTACGCTGTGTGAGGCGTTGCTCAGCTACAGGCACACAGTTTCAGCATGTTAAAGTGCTGCTCAACTCCGGCCACTCATATTACACCTGTTAAACCAGTGCTCACCTGCAGGCAGTCATACTCAGCTTGGTAGAGCACTGTTCAGCTATGGGCACTTATAATTTTTTTTTTTTTTATTGTATCAGATTTCTTCAAAAATACATGGCCCATTTCATTACATTTTACTTAAATTATAGTTATATATATGTACATATATGTCAGGGGATTGTTTCGTGCTTATTTCACTAAAAATAGAAAATGATGTTGTTGGGGTTCATACCGTGACTACCTCCTCTTTGGCCAATGTCTCTACCGCTACGCTATTGCTACTTGGATTAATTTGCATATTTAGATCTTTTATACTTTTCCAATGACTGCTAACTGTGGCTTAGCGAAGGGCACACCCGCGCAAATGAGCGCAATTACGGGCAAACATTTTTGAAATTATAAAAAAAAAATTAAACTGTTAATTTTTACGTTTTACATTACAGTTGGGTTTATAGTCTGTGGGAGCATGTGTGGTGTTGTGTTTCTTGACATTTCCGCGGACTCGCTCGTGGGAGTTTCCTTTCAGGACTGTGACTCTTCTGGGGGCATGTCCCTTTGCAGGACTCGCCGTGCGGACACGCCCCCTACTTTCCTACACGGACCGTGTTAGCCTAGGGTGTGATTCAGCATGCCCTCATGAATATGCATGGCATGCTGACATCACACCGTTTAACTGCAGCCTCCGTGTAAGACTTGCTAACTCTTACACGGAGGTTTCGTGAATCCTGCCCTATATAGTTTTATATGGTTGGGTGAAGGGAGGGTTAAGTAGAAGGAGCTTGTGCTAGTAGGAATTTCAGTACTTTTTTTCAGCAAGTGAAAGCAAGCAGGTATACTGTGAGGTATTAGCACACAATCACCTGTAGCAGTCCCATTAAATATAATTTTATTATAAAGCTATATAAGCTAAAACTAAAATTCACTGCTTGCCTTACCACACAGCATCAATCTGGGTCTTTATGCAAGCTGAGAATGCAAGAAATGAACATTTTAGATGACGGATGCAGCTTTTTCAAATGTACAAGACTCCTTTATGAATATTGGTGTTCTGAAGTACTGTTTCAGAGGCTTCTAGCAGAAGAAAGGCTTTTAAGTGTTATTTGTTACCAGTTATGTAGAAAATGTATTTTTTTTAATGCAAATCAAAACCATTTCACTGAAATATATGTTACAAAGTATAGGAACCTTTTAAATGAACTTAAGAAAATGGAATTGGGGGGAAATACTTGTTTAGCATTTCACTGATTATGCATTACTTTACTAACTACAGCACCAACAGTTAACCTAAAGCTTGCCCAATGAGCTACATTGGTCCTGAAATACAACCCTCCATCAACAGTCCATGCAAAATGAATGTAGAGATGTAGCTGGAACAGATTAGATCTTCTGGCCAGCAGTAAAAAGTTAGGCAAACTGTTCATGAGAAATAGCTCACATTTTTTTCTCTATGTAGACACCCTACTGCCTGTGTTGGTTGCTTTAGCTCCTTAATGCAAATGGTTATATCTTCATACAACTGCACTTGGCCCTCAAAGCTTACTTTTTCCTCCCACCTTTTTAGACTGTTCCCCTTTCTGAGAGACTTCATAAAAACCTCTTCCTATATTTCTATATGGTAACAAAATGGTAATAATAGTTGGACTTATAGCATGCAAGAAGGTCTTCTTCCGCTCTCTTGGGCAAACCCAAAAATTCTTAAGTTATTATACCTGGAATGGTTTCCCATCTTATCAATTTTCCAACACACAAGAAAACTTTTCATCTCTTTCTCTGAGCCAAGTTTCCTGTTTAGCACATTATTTCTGTATTTCAGACTAACACTGACTGAGAGTTTGCTGAATGTATTGCAAGTGTTCATGATTGGAAACAGTGTGCTTTGTTTCTTGAATTTCCTTTGCAGTATTGTGTAAAACAGCTGTTAAACCATCCATAGTAGTTATACTCACTTTGACATCATCTGTCAGTGTTGCTGACTATCACTCATAGGTAAGCACTATGCTAGCTGCTGTTATAAGCAGTGTTAAGCCTAGCCAATTTCTCTTCACAGGTAAATATCAAACCCTCAAACCCAGTACCTTGTGTCAATGAGGTAATCACCTTAACCATTTTGCCCATCCCCAAACAATCTTGAATGTGACCCCTGCATCTTAGCTCTAAAGCAATCAAGTTTCAAAGACTAAAATAATTTTGCAACCAAGTAATGCTTGCAGCAGTGACTTGTACATTCTAAAGCACAGTTATTTGCAGTTTAAAATAGATTCTTTATAAATTCCAAAAAAAATCCACATTAAAGTGATTCATGGGGAGATCTCAGTGCTGCTGTCCCGTGTGTGTGTGTGTGTGTGTGTGTGTGTGTGCATGCACTCCCCCCCAAGTATTTTTCAATGTTGGCCTACTTTTGCTAGTATATGTACCAGATATCAGTGGCATCTCAGTGCGACACTAGTAACACTCTTTGTGTTTCTGAGTGGGTGAATAGGTTTAAGAAAAGGACCTTAGTGACAACATTGACTAGCCTGCCCTCTACTGTTTACTGCTTGTCCACAGATGCAGTGCCCTTGTTCATAGTTCTTAGTGAGTGAAAAAAATTACTTTCTACTATCTCCTTCAGATTTATGGATGAGTAGGTACAGCCTAGTTCATGGTATGTGTCACAAATGGATTCACAAAAGCCTTGCTATCAAAGGCAGTGGCACAGACTGGGTTAAATGCATGAGACATGCTACAACTGCATTAGTAGAGAAAAGAAGAAGGGAAAGGAAATATAAATGAGTGTAAGAAGCTATAAGAAAGCTACAGCCACAGAATTTGTTTCAGCATAAAGCTGCAGGGAAATGCCATGAGCCGCAATGAAGAAAGGCAATAGGGACTCTGATCCTAGCAACATATTACTATACTGCCCATACACAATGCTACAACTAGAACCATTCAATTTGTGGAAACCACAAGAATAGGAGAATTGAATAAGGAGATTTGAAGATTTTGTCTGGCAAGAAATCTGCATGTATCCTTAGAAGAGGATCAGGTGAAACCTTAGTTTTTGTCTGGAGATGAGGTGGGTAATGTGCTGAGAGGCTAGATACTAAGGGAAGGAGAGAGGCAGCAGTATAAGACAATAAAGTGGCATCTGGGGGTTTGTTATCCTTAAAAATAATTCAGTTTTATGAGTGGGCAAGATTTAATCAGCTACCTACAGTTGATTCCTTTGTTGCTGCCTTGTTTGCAATGGCTAAAAACTGCATGTATAGCCTACTCCATGCTAAAGTGATCTGTGACACTACGAGACATTTATTAGAAAGAATGCAGCTGAACAAAAAGTTGACCTTGGAGAAAGCATAGGATATGTCCAGGAAGACCAGCATAGTCAAAGGACAGCAGACAAACTTAAGAATTGTTGTTGTTAGATTAAAAGTGCTGCAGAGAGAGATTTCAAAAGGTAAAAGGCCAGGTTCAGAGGACCACTCACACTCTGAATGTCATTTAGAAACCATACTGTTGCTTTATGACAAGTTTCTCTTCCTCATTAAGGCAGCCAGTCCCATAGATGTGCACAGAGAGAGACACACACATACATATGTGTATATATATATATATATATATATATATATATATATATATATATATATATAGACACACATACACACACACACACACACACACACACACACACACCCACACACACACACACACACACACACACACACACACACACACACACACACACACACACACAAAAGCAAACATAAGATATACATATACAGGCACAGACACTCACACAAAAAAGACAAAGACATCCCTGTCCACACAACAGAGATGCCACACATACGTGCACACACACACACACACACACACACACACACACACACACACACACACACCACACACCACACACACACACAAGCAGAGACATGCACACACGTGCACACACACACACACACACACACACACACACACACACACACACACACACAAGCAAACATAAGATATACATATACAGGCACACACACTCACACAAAAAAGACAAAGACATCCCCGCCCACACAATAGACATGCCACACATATGCGCATGTGCGCGCGCACACACACACACACACACACACACACACACACACACACACACACAACCCATGGTGCATCCTACAGCCAGCAAGAAAATGAGCAGTCAACAACTGCATTGTAGTGCAGAAAAACAAAAGGCAACTCTGACAAGTTGCCAGTATGCAAACTATAATGCAGACTGAAAAACTGAAAAGACTAATGATATCGACTGATCACATTTCTTGTTGGCTGAGGATTGCATCATGGGTTGTATCTCCATCTTGTGCATGTGAGAGGGCATCTCTGTCATGAGTGTGTGGACAGGTGCCTCTGTTGTGTGTCAGTGGGAGTGTCTGTAACGTGTGTGTGTGTGTGTTTTGTGTGTGTGTGTGTGTGTGTGTGTGTGTGTGTGTGTGTGTGTGTGTGTGTGTGTGTGTGAGTCCCCAGTGCTTGAACACTAAATCCAAACTGCTAACATACCAACCACGTATAACTTATTGACTATGTACACCTCAGACACTTTATTTCCATCACATTGAAATGTATTCCCACCTACACAGTAGCCCTACACATTCTTACTGCTCCCCCCCCAATAACATACACCAAAAAACAGATTAATGATTATAGACTCCATCCGGCTTCCATCTGGCTGACAGGAACACTAAAGTAGTTGCATGCAAGTAAACAAACAAAGGGTGAAGTGCAGTAGCCAAAATAAAAGCAGTGAAATACAGTAGCCAGAAAGCAAACAAACATGCATATACAGTAAGAGAAGAAGCAAACAAACAGTTATATACAATAGACAAAAAGCAATTAAACAGTGATATGCAGTAGCCAAAAAGCATATAATATGTACCCGCAAAAAAACATGTATAGCAGCAATACTTAAAACTCCAAATAGTTATACATACACCATAGAATGAATGTTTCCCATGCACAGAAAAAAACTGCATACAAAGTTCATAATACCCTTCCCAGTCTAAAAACAAATTAATTTAGGCAAAATGTATACTGCCTCCTCCATCCAATACATCTCAACCTCTTGTAACAAAGCTTTGGACAAAGCCAGTAATAATGGGGAGGGGGGCAGTCTGTTAGTTAACACAAAGGACTAAAACTCTGAGCTGGTAAGGACTTGCTTCCTGTGCCTAGGGTGCAGCACTTGAGTCCGTCCACCTTCATTTGCCTGTTGTGTGATTCTGAACAAGTCACTTCACCAGGCAGGGCTCTCTGCATAACTCAACCTCTTAGCATAAACATTTCCTAAACAAAGCCATAAATAATATGGGTGAGGGGCAAAGGTACAGATCAGGGACAGATTTGAAACTCTAGTCTGATAAACTTAAAAAGTTGTGAAAATAACAGTTTTGCATTATCATGCATTTTCTGATGGCTTTGAAATCTGAAACTCTGTCCTCAATGATTTTACAGACACGCACATACAAAAGACCCAGATCAGGGACAGGTTTAAATATTGTTTTTACAAATCGTAAAAGCTACCAGAGCACCAAGTATTGCATTAATAAACATCTGAAGGACATGAAGACTACAACTCAGTCTGCTGTGATTAGCTGGAAAACCAAAAATATTCTGAGGGACCACATTAAATAAAATACATGAGACAAAATTCTGGACATTCTGTAGGATTCTCCTCTTTCCTCACACACGCGCACACTACAAAGGCCCAAATTCAAGGACAGGTTTTAAATAATGCTTTAAAAGCTGCTAAAATAACAGGAACTGTATTTGAAACTCCATCCCCAACAGTTTGCTTTAAAATAAATTATTGGGACCAGCCCAAATGTAAGGAACAGGCCAAAAAATATGAGGCAAAAATCTAGACATTGTGCATGAGTATCCCAATCCTCTCACACAGTTAGACACACACACACACACTCACACACACACACACACACACACACACACACACACACACACACACACACACACACACACACACACACACACACACACACACACACAGAACTAGAAGTTGGCCAGATTCAGGGACAGATTCTAAATATCAGTCCTATAAACTTTGAAAGCTACTAACTTGCTATACAGAAATTCATTATCTGTGAGCATCAGGCAATTGTTACTCTGCCTAAGTAACAAGTGCTATGAGGCTGGTAAGTGAATTAGGACTAGTTTGTTAACCTCTCCATTTTAGTTCAAGGTACGAGAGAAAAGGGGTCTAAATATAAAATCTATTTTGCTGTCTAAGAAAACTAAGGCAAGGCCCCAACAATGGAAAGCAACCTCCTCAGCCTCAACAGGCAAATAAGACAACACATCAAATCCTCTAAGGGTAACTTTGAGAAAAACTTAGCAATCAAAGCCAAGGATAATCATAAGGCCTTTTACAGCTACATACGTAGCCTAAAACGTAGGACCCAAGCATGTGCCAAACTAGTGACTAACGGTATCACACACACACACACACACACACACACACACACACACACACACACACACACACACATACACACACACACACACACACACACACACACACACACACACACACACACACACACACACACTGATCCCGCAGAGATAGCAAACCTGCTAGTGGACAGCTTTGGTGAAACTTTCGCTCTCTTATCCCCTCCAAACTTATCACAAACCTTGCTCCCAACTTCCCCCTTTCCTACATATCCAAACAGCTTGTTATTAAAGCCTTGTCTAATGCAAAAAACACAGGCTCTATGGGACCAAACAGCATCCCAGGCTGTCTTCTATACAAACTAAAACATGAATTGCCATCACTGTTAAGTACCCTAATCAATCACAGCCTAACCACTGGATATGCTCCTGTGGAATACAGAACAGCAACAGTTATGCCCCTCCACAAAGGTGGACTCATAAATAAAGACATAGGCAACTTCTAAACCCTGGATCCAACCTAATTCAACTTTGTCAAGGACAGATCCTGCCTGTTAAATCTTGTGGATTTCTTCAAAAATGTGACAAGGGCCACTGACAAGGGTAAATCTGTGCACAAAGCACATCTCGACTTGGCAAAGGCCTTTGACAGAATCCCACATTCAGGCATAAAGATAAACTTAGCAAACTGAATGTAACCCCCTTTGTTGCAAGTGTTGACTCCACATCAACCAGTAGACCTGTCACCAGCAGGGTGCCATAAGGGTCAGTGCTGGGCCCCCTACTGTTTGGTATACACTTCTCAGAAGTTCAGGCCAAAACTAAGGGGTTGTGACTGACCAAGTTTCCAGATGACTGCAAACTGGATGCAATTGTTTAATTCCCAAATTATGTCAGTATACTTCAGGAGGGTCTTACACAGACCAATGACCAGTGTCTTAGTCAAGGTCTTAAACGAAATGCGAAGAAATGCATCATCATTCCCTTTGGTAAAAACAATCTCCCTTCACACTATTAAATTAACAACAATACCCTCTGTACCTGTGAAGTGATAAGAGATCTGGAATCACAAATAGACTGTGACCTTAACTTTGACCACGTGTCTACTGTACTAAGGAAGGCTTTCTACACAGCACACTTGATTAGCAAAAGCATTGGCTCTAGAGCAAAGGAGGTTATAACCCCTCTATACTCGTCACCAGTCAGGCCCAAAATTGAGTACAATGGCCCTTTTGGAATGTACCATACAAAGTACCTGCAGCAATTGGAGAGACCTCAGAAGTTTCTAACTAAGAAGATCAAGGGACTCCAGCACATACCTTACACAGACCGACAAAAGTCCCTGTCACTATACTCAGTATTGTATAGACTTCTTAGAGGAAACATATGCCTGGCTTACAGAGCAATCTCCGACTCAAACCTAATGAATTTGCTGCACATCCATAAATCAAATGGGACTAGAGCTACCCATTCCAGGGACCTAAATATGACTTGCGACTTGAATAAAATATGTTGGAGGAACAGATTTGTCTCCCAGTGACTGCTGCATCTTTGGAACTGACTGCCAATTCATGTAAAGCAGAGCACCTCTATGACACTGTTCAGAAGGAATCTGAACGAGTGGATGGAGCACCATAAATTCTTACTGAGGATAGCACCCACAAGATTCCTGGACACGGGCAGTCATTAATAAATACAATCCTGGGTATTGAAAAGAGTATCTATGGTATTACTTTGGGATGAAACAGCTAGGCCTGAAATGACCTCCAGATCGATAGCCTAGTTAACTCCTATGACCCTATGCTCATATGTCTACTGTTCCCATGGTATTCTTTTCACTAGTTACGTCTGATTACTGACTGGTAATCTTCTCCATCAAAATTTCTAAACCTTCAGATGCAAATATCACTGAATTCAAGGATATCAAATGTACAAATCTTCTCAAATTCTATGTGTAACTCTCCAAATTCACACCCAAGTGCTTATGCAGATAAATTCTGCTTATGCAGACAAATTCTAATCTCAGGGGGATAAATAGTAGCAACTTAGCTGTCCCAACTAGATAAAAAGAAAATCAGAAATTTAAGATAAATAATCCATATGGCAAAAGAAAAAAATCTTAAAATATACAGCAAAACTAAAGTCCCTCAAACCAAGAATAACATCAAGAAGTTATCAAACTTATTGAAAAATGACATCATGAAAACAAAGGCATCTTATAAACTCAGACAAGTACCTGAAGCTAAGACAACTTCTTTTCAGGATACTAACAGAATAGCACTCAACACTGTTCCGAACTTATTCAGAGTAGGAACATCCACTCAGATCCAGTGGTTAGTACTAACATACTTGGATCCAATGGCTAGTGGATATTGCTAATATACTTGGATGCAATGGCTAGTGGATATTGCTAACATACTTGGATGCAATGGCTAGTGGATATTGCTAGCATACTTGGATCCAATGGATATTGGATCCAGTGGATATTGTTAACATACTTGCAAATAAATTCAGTGCAAAACTAAGCCCAGAGGCAACTATACAAATCCAACATATTTCTGAAGGTCTCTGACCCCCATTATTGCCAAAGAACATTTACTAAAAGTACTTTTTAAAACAAAAATACAGCCTCTATGGGACCTGATAATATGCCTGGTTGCCTAATAAACAGCATTAAACAAGTTGTGGTAGACTCACTCCTTAACCTATACAACCTAACCTTTGCAACTGAGTTTGTCCCCCGGGTATGGCTCACAGCTATGCTGATATCACTTCACAAGGATGGTCCACCACTGACCCCAGAAATTATAGACCCATCAGTCTGACAAGTCTCATATGAAATCTATTCAGACTTGACCCCTAGCAGTTGGCTTTGTCAAGGATAGATCCTGTGTGATGAATCTGTAAACAACTTTGAGAGTATGATGCAGGCACTAGATAGTTGGCATGCATTCCATACAGTGTACCTTGACTTTGTAAAGGAATTTGATATTATACTTCATGGAAACATAATAAACAGACTGAATACATGCAAACCGACCCTTATGTAATTAGATGGATTGTGGTTGAATGAGAGAAGCCACACAGTAAGGGTGGCAGGTGGCAAGCGTTTCTTCAGAGAGCATGAAGTTGACCAGTGGAGTTCCTGAGGGATCTCTTGGGACCTCTGCTATTCGGTGTCTACTTCTCAGATCTCCAGATCACAAAAAAGGATCTCTGCTTAACCAGATGATTGCAAACTGGATGTCATACTCTAGCCCCTCTGGCACTTTGAATTGCCAACATAAGCTAACATTTGTTAATAACTAGTGCACTAAAAATGGACTCAAATTAAATGCCAAAAAGTGCAATATTGTTGCATTTGGCAAGCAATCGTTCCCCTATCTTATAGTATAGATGACCCCCCATTTTCAAAATGAGAATGCAGTGAGAGATCTTGGAACATGGGAGGATAGGTCCTTCTCATTTGACCATCATGTTGCAACAGTGATAGAAAATTATTTTACCTCATGCAACTCATTGCAAAATATATCTCTTCTATATCAAAAGATGTCCTTATCCCTTGTAGTCTGCACTGATTCAACTTATCATAGAATATAATGCCCCCTTTGGGATGTTATTAAGCAGCTAAATAAACCACAGAGGTTAATAACTAAATTATCAAGTGTTAAGAAACCTGAGCTACCATGAGAGACTGGAAGATCTACCCCTGTATTCAGTATCTTATATACTCCATAAGGATGATGTGTGCCTCGCATATTGGGCTATAAGTGATCCAGTAGTATAAGACCCTCTTATACCATCGTAAAGCAAACAGTCAAACAAATACTAGAACAAGAGACCTAAACCTACTTAAATAAATAAACAAAACAATGTCAAGAGATAGATATGTCACACAACACCTATCCCTTCTCTGAAGCAAATTTCTTCTCAAAAGTAAGCAGTACAATTCACTATCTTGCTTCAAAATGAGCTCGATAATTGGATGGGCTTTCATAAATTCATCCTTGCTATGACTGCCCTGTTACTCCTTGAAATGAGAGGTAAGGCCTAAAGTGGGTACTGGTACGTTGTTAATGGCTTCCTTGCACAGTTCCCTCCTATCTTCTAGGATTCTAGGATTCTATGACTCAACGTGCACTCATCAAAGCTAAAGCACCAGTCTTTGATCCTGGAGCAGTAGTGCTTTCTACCCTACTAATGACAAAACAGTACTTCATCAGGGAGATATTACAGTTCAAAAAAATTTATGCAGTCATTTTTAACAATCTACATACAGCTTTATGGGTTAGCCATAATAAACCTGAATGTAGTACCTAGACTGGATAGCATAGATACCAAAACACTAAAGGAAATGTACCCAAAATTGTGCATGGGATGGAAAATGGTTCAGTGGCTATCCACTATTAAATTTAAGGACAATGTGACCCAACACCTAGATGAGTTACAACACCTTTGCTGAGGAAATCAAGAATGAGCTAGCAGGCTTAAGGTACCTTGGAGTCAAAACTAAAGTGAAAGAGCCTACAGACTGCTGTTCAGACATCATGCCTATACCCAGTTCTAATGGGACAGAAAATTTCTATATTTACCTAATCAGACTTAAGGAAACTGAAAGCAGGGAAAAATACATTTTGCCATTTGTGACACCAACACTGAGAATGTTTGTTCGAGCAGAAGTGTTCAGCAATTTAAATGCTAATATTGGCAAATCCCACAATCTGAAAAATCAGCCAATTACCCAACTTTTTATACTCCATTTGGTCATTGTTTATTCAATAATGAGAGTACTTTGGCATGATGGTTAAGGTTTTTCCCTCACAGGTGCAAGGTTTGAGTCTGACCTAGGGTTATTGATTAGGCTTAAAATTGCCCTTCAGGGCAGTTAGTCTAATCTTCATTTATAAAAATATGAAAAGATTACCATTTCTGATTGTTTCAGCTGCAGAACACATCCAAAACTAGAAGTCAAAGGTCATAGATGAACTTCCTGGTATATTTTGACATAGAGGTAATGCCCTTATATGAGAGAAAGCACACTCACAGCATGTTGCCAGACTTTGTGGCATTAAACAAGATTCAGAGTGCAAGCTTCATATTAAACAAGGAAAAGTGTGAGCTAAATAAAAATTAAGAAAAATTTTGAGGTCGCATCCTCTGCTAATTGGGTGACATCTGACCTGGAGAAAAACAGGAACTTGAAGATAAGAGAGCAGTCACTTTTACTGAAGTGTGGGGATTTCTTAGACTGGTTTATCATCTGGAGAAACTGATTCCATGTTTGACCAGAAAAAGACAAATCACTGAGAGACCGGTTGTCAAAGGAGAAACAGTTTTGTTGAGATAGTATGCAGCAGAAAGCATTTAACCAGCTAAAGCAGAACACTCATCAACTCAAGTGCTGACTTTGTATAACACAAATAAAAAGCTAAAAATGTCTGCAGATACATCTTCATATGGACGTGAAGCTGTCCTCCTTCAGATAAGGGAGAGGCAATGAAAACCTGCTGCAAGTGCATTTATGTCATTGTTCATAATGGAATTGCAAACATGCACAGATAGAGAGACTTTGGGCCTGACCCGGGGAAGTGAAAGGTTCAGAGAGTCTCTCATATGTCAAACTGGAGAAACCTCTAGTGAGTTTGTTGGGTACTTCCACCAAAAATACAAATATTTTACCTCAGTCTTAAGATATTCCTTTACTAACAGTCATGTGCTACACAACATATATGTTGTCTTGTGCAGCAGAAACTCAAGACAAGAAAAAGTGCAAATCAGAAATCTAATGAAAGATACCAATATATTTGTAGATAATGTAACTAATAGCATGTCTACCTTACTAAGCTGAAATAACAGAACAATCACATGTTGACAGCAAATTTTACAAATTGATAATTTCTTGTCAGAAAGTATGAGCAAACCACAACAGGCAGCTGGAGATGAGAAATATTAATGGCCAAAAAATGCATCTGTAACATTTTCTAATGGTCTTTTGTTAAAAGGTTTGAGACTGGCGATAACTTTAGCTCTATACAGCAGTGTCTGAGGCCAAATACATGAGGGTTACCTATGATGCAGACAATATGCTAAAGTAGCATCTGGGGGCCAGGATTTAGTGGACAGATAAATGGACTTTAGTTGAGCTGTAAAGCATGTATCAAACAGTGAACCAATATATTGGAACCATCAATGCAAAGTAAGTTACTTAAGAGGCTTTGGCATAAAGTTGGGCCAGATATGACAGTAATTATCTGCTACTAGTGGACTATTTAACAAGACTTGTTAAAATTGCAAAACAAACTCCCACAAAATCAAAGAACATGGTAGTACATCTAATTTCTGTATTTTCAAAGAATGGCACCACTAATATTTTATTCTCTGACAATAGCCCTGCTTTTTATGGCACAAATTTGCCCAATTTGTAAACCTCACTTCAAGCACATTACCTGAAGCCCAAAGTTCATTCATAGAAGTGGAAACTCAGAACACCATGTACAATCTGTAAAGAATCTGCTAAAAAAGCTTTAGATTTATATCTATCACGCCTCACTTATAGAGTGACACCTTTGGCTAATGAATGTAGTCCAGCATAATTCTTAAAGGGGCATGGACTTTCCACCACAGTACTTCTTCTTCCTTTTCTAATGAATCCTGAAGTCCTGAAACAGAGATGGAAAAAAGGCTCAAGAATGCTGCATCCTTTAACAAGAGGCATCATATGAGGAATTGTGCTAACAACTCACCATTCAACATTCACCTTTTTAAATTTGGTGGAAGGACTTTATGGTACTATGAAAAGAAACTAAAACCATAATCTACCATTGTAAAGACCGAGGGAGATACTGAGTCACCAAGTGTAATTAATGGGTCTATACTGAATGTTCGAACATTCAAAATTTTGAGTCTCATATGGTCGACACCATATGATCGGATTTTTGAATATTCGAATGTTGTAACAGAGATCTCCGTACAGCACAGAATGGGAAGATTTCAATTTTCTGCACTGTGTAGTGCGATCTCGAAGTTGGTATATTTAAAGAGTTGGGGACAGGGGTGCTTGCCCCCCTTCTTAAAATGTTCAGGTAGGTGTTTTGTGTAGTTTTTTTTTTGTTTTTTTATTACATATTCGAACTTTTGAAAGTTCGATCATATGGTGTCAACCATATGACAGTCGAACTTTCAAATGTTCGATTAACTAATATAGATGCTAATTAACTAGTGGAAAGTGTTCCAGTTGAGCCAGTTCCCAACCAGTCTGATGTGAAACATTCACCCATCATTACAAAGACAAGATGTGGCAGACATTGATCAAACTAAGAAAACTTGATTTACAGAGTTAATGTAAAGTATCCATTCATTATATGAAGGCTAGTTTTGTTATAATATCCTTCTTACCAGTGTGAAATAAAAGTATTTTAACTGTGTTTCAAACAACTTAAAAAGCATACTTGTTCATTGTATGTCAAGGTAAAAGGGGAAAATGATATCTTGATGTAGGGTAAATTTAGAAATATTTGTATAAAAATGCAAATGTTTTTGTTTAATCAATGTAACAAAAGTCAATAACAGTAAATTACCCTACATTTTTAAAAGGGGAAATGTTAGTCTAATCTGATAATATGAGACATGAACATATGACATTGCATGAGAACATTTTCTTCTAGGCATAAATTTAATGCTGGCTCAAGCTAGTTTCTGTTTTGTGTTCTTCATCAGAGTTGGTATGTTGATCATTCAACATGCCACAGTTGTGAACCTTTATGAACCTAGAAGGCATAAAACACAACAGGCTTCTATTCTTTCCCTGCCTTGGTGTCTGGTCTGCACCATGGACATTTCTCTTGTATATTAAACTTGACAGAAGGCCAGCCACAACCAAACAGTGTCTAATAAGTTATTACCAACACAAAGAGTTTAGTGCTTTCATCTCTAAAAATGGGACTTCATTAGAACTGAAGTATCAAATACCATACATATTAAATACATCACCAAGTGGGTATTCACCCAATCACAACGCTAAGTTAATGAATCAATTAATTACAAATGAACCTGGGGTGATACCAAGTTCAGAAACAAAAATAAAAACTACTAATACTTAACCACAGTTATAGCAATTTAATTATTAATAGTAGATATTTTGGCTTGCTGAGAAAAGGATTTACCTTTTTGCTCACTCAAACAGATATTGCTAAGATGATTTTAGATTTGAAACTGTATGTTAGAAATTTGATTTTTTTTTTAAGGTTTTTTTTTTTTTAAATAAGGATGGGGACTGACACTGACAGACTTAGGACAATCACCTTGTTAGGAAGAGTGTGTTTGCCCAAATTTCTTGAGAGGTATGATGCAGTGATCTGGTTCAAAAGCTGCTTAAGTGGAAGATTCTTCAAGTTTAAGATAAAGATAAAGAGCCCCTCTCATCTCACAAGGTGGTCTTTGTGGTCTTTGATGAGGTTCAATCCTCAGGGTCTTCTTTTTCTCTGAGCATTGACACCCAACCTGAGATGCATTGTTTTTATTGCATATATGATGGCTTTTTCTTTCTTCATTCTAATCTCAGGTCTGCTAAGTGGAGACTACAGGAGAGTACACCAAGGACTTCAGTCATGTCTGTAAATGATTCGTTGAGTGTCAGCATATCACCTATGCCAAAACCAATATTACCTTTATTGGGCATTTCATCTCCAGATGACATATTTCCTGATATAGTTCAAGCTTTTAGATACTTATTTGATGCCCTACCTTCATTTAGATGAAAGTTCGATAGAGTCCTACTTTACAATAATTAAATGACGTAACATCCTAACAATTTCTAACATATCTCTAAGCATATAGGTTCATAGGTTCATAGGTAGGTACTACGCTATCTGCCCAAAGGCATTTATAAGCCTAGCCAGAATGTGTTGGCTTTCGCCGCCCCCCTTAGATTAGATCCCTGTGCCTCTGTCCAGCAGAGCCACTGAAGTGATCCTGGGGTAAACTTTCTGTTTCCCATCCACTTGTCAAGGTGTCTCTTGAAGAGTGTTAGTGAGGAGCTCTGCCTAATGTAGATTGGAATCTTGTTCCAAAGCATGGGAAGTCTCTGGGACAGGAATCTATCCCTCCAGCATGTCCTATTTATTGTTGTGGTGAGATTTAGATCCCTAGAGTGTGTGGCTCGAGGGGATAAGGTTTTCTTTAGGTGGAGCATGTTCATCAATTCTGGGTTGGACATGGCCTTGTATGTCAGGCAGAGATCACCTCTGAGTAGGTGGTATGCAACTGAGCTGGATACAGCTGGAGTTTCTTTAGTCGAGCTACATAGGGCATCTGTTTGAGGCCAGTGATCCTCTTGGTGAGGTACTTCTGTGGTCTTTCCAGCTGTTGCAGGTATCTTGTAAGGTACATCCCAAATGGGGCATTGTACTCTATGATGGATCTGATGAGTGATGAGTAGAGGGGCACAATGACCTCTTTTGATCTGGATGCAAACCCTTTTGTGATTAGGTGGGCCACATAGAAGGATTTTCTAACCACTTTGGCAATGTGATTATCAAAGGAGAGATTACTATCTTCTTGGGTCCCCAGATCCCTTATTTCTTTTTTCGTATTTAGGGGGTTAGTACCACCTATGTGGTAGTTTGTGTGGACTTTGTTTTTTTCCAAAGGGGATGACTATGCACTTTTTAGCATTTAGCTTGAGGCCATGATTTTGACACCAGGTATCAGTCTCAGTGAAACCCTTTTGGAGGATGTCTGTATCAGCCGGAGAGTTAATTATAGCCCCTAGTTTGCAGTCGTCTGCAAACTTGGTCAGCCATAGTCCTCCTGTGCTTCCCTTTTCCTCTGAGAAGTATATGCCGAACAGGAGGGGTCCTAGGACTGAGCCCTGGGGAATGCCACTTGTAACCGATTTAGAGTCAGACCTAGCTCTCGCAACTCTCATGTGGGTTCTGTCCGTGAGCCAATTGGCAACCCATCTTGTGACATAGGGGTTTATGTTCAGGCTGGTGAGCTTGTCTATAATACCAGAATGGGGAATGGTGTCGAATCTATCTTTCTAGTAACTGTACATACTCAATTTATGCACATACCATGTTTGATATTTCAACTGTAGAGCCTAAACTACAGATTCAATATTAATGATAAATACATAAATACATAAATAAATAAATAGACAAATACATAAATAAATGGAGATCTTTGAGATTCCATTGGTATCTATTTGCATGTCACAGTATAAGTAGATGAGACCAGAAGCCACCTAGCATGGATCATTCTTACTCCTACAGAGTATGGGCCTCCTATTATTGTTTATGTAGTAAGTTGATAACGTATAGACTGTAGGTTATAGACAGCCTTGTAACATATAACAATTGTTGGAGTGCATAGACCACCAAAGTCAAGTGCTGATGAGCTAGAAGAATTCATATATTTCTTGCATGAAGCACATGAGGGAAGAATAATGTTAGCTGGGGACTTAAATTTACCCAAAACAGACTGGAATAATATTGATTCAACATTAGTAAATAAATTAGTCACAACATTCATAATCTCATGAAGAGCAATTGCTTTCGATTGTTAAAAAAAAAAACTATCAGGGAAAGAATATACTAGACATTGTTTTTGTTCCTAAAGAAATGACTGTTACTTCTTGTCAAGTTTTATCACCATTCATGTGTACTGATCATGGGTTATAAATGTTAATTTGTAGCTAGATAATTCTGCCGAACGGAATTCTAAACCAATGCACAGAAGATTAATTATAGATCATATGGAACCAAAACAATCACTATGTAAAACTAATTGGAGTGATGCATTCAGTGGAAAAACTGCAGAAGGAATGCAGAAAGGTTTGAAAGAGAAATTGTTTGACTGCAAAAAAATCAAAAAATGTTTAACATCAGGATCTAGGCATACAACATCAGCGGGATATACTTCCATAAGAACAAGATACTTGATTAAAGGTGAGACAAAAAATATAACAAATGGAAAAAAGGTCGAACTACAACTTTGAAAACTGAAATAAACAAGCTGGACAAACAAATTAAGCATAGTGCGAGAAAAGATCAAGACAAATTTGAAGAAAATGTATGCAAATATATTGAGCATAATAGAAAACCATTTTATAGATACATAAGATGTGGAAGGAGTAAAGATATACACTTTGATAAACTGTCTGTAGATTTTAAAATTTATTCTCAGACAAAACAGATTATAGACGTATTTACAAAATATTATGCAAAACAGTTTGGCTCCACAAAGAGGGTGATAAATTGTTTTAGTAATATCTAGGTAACCTCAGATACTGGAATCAAAATAGATTATATTGAAAATGAACTATGCAAATTGGATCCAAGCAAAGCACTGGGTGGAGAAAGAATAAGTAATAATGACCTGAGAATACTTCAGCAAAAACGTATAGTAGCATTATCTCTATTATTTACTAGGTCATATAAATATGGAGAGATTCCTCAAGATTGGAGACATGAGTTTATTAAACCTGTCTTTAAGGGAAAGGGGAATAGGACAAACTCACAGTCATATAGACACAAGTCTATATTTATGTCGTGGAAAAATAATGGAGAAGGTAATATTGTATAAGTTATTGTCAGAACTGGAAAGACTGGGACTTGAAACCATACATCAGCATGCATATGTTGAAAATAGATCTATTACTACCTGTAACATGATGTTCTATAACAATATAAAAACAGTTATGAATGAAAAATCATGCTGTGATGCAATTTATATATATTTAACTCCAGCATTTGATAGGGTCATACACAAGACACTGATCAATAAATTTCAGCAACTATGTATTGATTTAATCTTGATAAGATGGATAGCTACATGTCTTACAAGTAGGACATGGCAAGCATCATAGAGCAATTGGCAGGTGAAAATTTTGATTACAGTCAGGGTGTCCCACAGGGCACTATTCTAGGCCTGTACCTATTTAGAGTGTATCTTTCAGACCTATCTTTTTCATCTTAAGTGTTCTACAGTTTGAATACAAATGACCTGAAATTGGATAAACTGATTACATTTGTTACAGATAGGGCATGTCTTCAAAAGAACTTGACTAAATTGACAATTCGGCACAGAAGAACAATATGCTGATAAATACATCAAAAACTAAGCATATTAGACTTGGAAGACACAAATTGAAAGGTGAATATTTAATGCAGCACACAGTGATTGAAACTGTAGATTCATTTAAGGACCTGGGTATATGGGTAGATCCAGCTTTGAGCTTTTCTAATCATATCAACCAATTGGTTAGTGATAGTTATAGAACTACAGGTTGTATAAAAAGATTCATAAAGGCTAGGAAATCAGAAATGATAAAGTTGTGTTGTTAGTTACATTAGACCCAAACCTGAGTATGGAATAACAATGTGGAAACCTTATAAGAAAACAAGCATGAGTAAACTGGAAATATACTAAGAGCATCCATGGATGTGAAAATTTAAGTTATTATGAAAGACTAAAATATCTGAACTTGTACAGTGTCTCTTATAAATATTTAAGAGAAGATTTTATTCAGGTATATAGGGCATTTAGAGACAACGATATCTGGGAATATTTGGGGTTATCAAAAAGTACTAGAGAATCATCAGACAACCTATTTAGAAGATTCTATAGGAATGAGAAGTGTCCTAATTGGTTCTCTAAGAGTGCAGTTGATGCATGGAACAGACTACCAAACTACATTAAAGCAAGTACTAGTTTAGATATTTTTAGGAACAGCCTGGGTACCTTTATTGAAACAACTGTTTTGGTATATTGGAAGGGGAGAAGGGCATTAATGCACATGCTTGAAACATTGGTATGCATGTATGTATGTATGTATGTATGTACAGAAACAGCCCCAGCCTTGTTTGATTACAAATCAAAAATACAAATGCACAACATTTAAAAAGATTGACTAGTTTCATATTAAGGAGCATATAGACAGTGTTTTATGGCATCTATATCACCGTATCAAAGATGCAAAATGACGAACGCTCACAAGAGCGAAAATGCCAAAAGTCAAACTCATTATTGTGGAGGGCTGCACCCCCCACACCCCGCTAAATATATATTCCAACTCCAAGATCACACTACAGCGAGGAAAGGGCAAATATCCCAATCTTCACTGTACAGCGATCTCAAAAATGGACCCTCGACATTTCGGCACTTTCGGTATTGTGAGCATTCGACATTTTACTTTTCGATACGGTGATATAGACCCGTTTTATGACTATTACTATAGAAGTTCATCACCTTCATTCCTAAACTCCTCTTGAGCATAAATCTTGAGTTAAACAGATTACTGGACCACTTCATTCTAGTAGCATACATGCATCACTTTCATTAATATAAACTGTTAGTAGAAGCAGGACTAATGCAGCTAACAGCTTATTCTCAGCATATCCATATCTGAAGTTATTTTCCTAATAATGTGAGAAGATCTTAAATTAAATCTAGCTAGGAAAGGAGCATTGCTCTTGACAACTGAAAAAAAAATACAGGATGCTCCAAGTTCTGTATTACTGTGCACAGAAACACTTCTGGCATGGTGGTGTCCCAGCCACAACTGTTTACATTCTTTGTGTGACAAGGCTCAGAGCTCACTATTAATCATGAGCAGGGGAAATTAGTGCAAGAAGGTGAGCTCATATGCCTGTATTTAGATATCCTTCTTGCAGCTGCAGCCAAGTCTGCAATAAGGCCATGCAGTACAGAGGTACAGTCACACAAGGAAAAGAGAAGGAACTTCAGTGAATGTCACTTATATACATGCCTCCAAAAGGCTCTCTACAACACATGCACAAAGCAATGGCAAGAAGCAGAGTCATGTAGAACCCTTAAATGGTCATTACTGAAGTGTTCTCATCTATTTTTGACTCAGTTAAAGTGTAGAAATGTGAATATAGGAAAGTGATGAAATAGGGGGAAGCAAGCAGAGGGTAGAACATGAGGTGAAAACTTAAGAAATGATCAGGATAGAGATGGGGAAGGTTGGTATATATATATATATATATATATATATATATATATACATATATATATATATATATATATATATATATATATATATATATATATATGTAGAGAGAGAGAGAGAGAGAGACTGAGAATAGGTTCGAGAAGGAAGTAAAGCAAATAAGAGGAAGGTAGGAGGGTTATGGTAGGTAGCAAGAGCATAAAAACAAAGAAGTGTGACAAGACTGACTGAGGAGGTGCTGACACAATGAGGGAAGGGTGCACATTAGAGAAGAAGACATCTGGTAAACTGAGTGAAGACAAGGCTGATGGGGAGGACTATTGGATAACAAACACACACAAAATGGCGGGTGTACCAGGATTTGTTATAAGATGAGGTTACACATGCTACCATCCCTATTGGCTAAATGAGCCAGGGCAGGTTAGGGGTGAAAGTCAATTAGCTGTAGAAGTATGTTCTGTAAATGGCCAATATGGGCATATAGCCTCATGTCAATAAGTTCTGATTGATATCCTTCAGCTACAAATGGGTGACAAAGTGGTCAGCTCCATTTGGACTGCTACTGGTAGGTAGAACAAGACCAGAATCCGGCGTCCTTGCTGCAGATGTTTTAACAGGTGTAGCAATGATTGTGGCAACTTATGGCACAGATATTGTGGATGTTGCTGCTGCTGTTGGTGATGTTGTTACCTGTGGGGTTTGACAGACCTTGCTGAATGGATGAGTGTGGGTCAAGATCCTGCTGCATATAACTGTATAATGAATGGAGAGAAACAAAATAAAAGACAAAATAAATTTTTTAATACAAAATATAGCAAGAAAGGGGGTGGGGGAGAGAGAGAAGTAGAACACTCCACCAGAGATACGAATTAGCTGTAGTGAACCACACTGGACGAACATGTATACCAGAACAAAAACAAAATCCAAATAGTAGAAACGCTTGCTTTATTACACATAGAACAAAGCTTTTGGGAAAACATCCTTCACCAGTATTCATTATAAGATCTAGAAATCAGGTATTTTATACCCTAAAAAAGTAAAAAACACATGACACAGTCGACCAATAGAAATAAACAGTCAATTAAGATTAGAACTCTCCAATTTAACTTAAAATATAAACACGTATATAAATACTAAAAGTGACAATTAATATTATATATATATATATATATATATATATATATATATATATATATATATATATATATATATATATATATATATATAATTATACAGTAATCTAAGACAACATATAGCAGGTATAATTTATTTATACTGATTTTGTTTGTCAACCAAAATAGCTTTATCGTTATCACATTATTCAGCCCTGGTCGCCTATCAGCCTCTAATATGGTTTTCCATTTATATTCAGCTATTTCAAGTTTATTATTAACGTCTCCACCCCTCAGGTTTTTATGCATAACCTCTAATACTTTGAATTTAAATTCATGCATTTGACCCCTATCCATACTGTGTTTAGCTAAAGCATATGTTGCTACATTCCTTCTTATCTCAGACATATGTTCAATTATACAATCTTTCAGGCATCTTGAGCTTTTTCCTACATAAAAATATTCACAATTCACACATGTTCCTATGTATTCTATATACATAGTATTACATGTCGCCTGACATCTAATCTCATATTTTGTCTTTGTTACTGGATGGCAGAAATATTTCGAATCACAAATATTCCTACAACAAGAACAGTTATGGCAAGTTAGAGTGCCATACCTATTATATGTCAGAATGACAAGATTAACATCAAAATCTTTATAGCATAGTTGCCGTTTTAAGTTTATAGTATTCTTAGAAGTAAACCTAGGCTTATCTCCCAACAAAGTAACTAGTTCAGGCATGGACATTAATATTCGCCAGTTTTTTTGAATAATGTTTTCCACTTCTTTAGTCATATTATTATAAGTTGTTATATATCTAATCCTGTTCTTGTCAGATCTGTTGCTATCAATTTGTATTTCATTTTCCATCACTTCACTAAAGAATGGTCTTACTGTTAGATTTCTTTGTTCTATTTCATCATTCATAATTTGCACAGTCAATTCCTTACTATAGCCCCTACTTACAAAGTCATCACTTAACTCTTTCATCTGTTCTCTGCATCTTATTTCATCTGTATTAAGCCTGCTGACCCTCATCATGTGACCTTTAATAATTCCATGATAGATATGCCTAGCATGTATGCTATTAAAGGTTCATAGGTTTGTACTAGGCTAATGGCTCTGGAGCCGTTACAAGCCTAGCCCATAGAATTACCCTGGCATCGTGCCACCCAACCTTAGCTCCTAGTGCCTCTGTCGAGTAGAGCCACTGGAGTGATCCCCGGGGTGAATTTTCTATTTCCTATCCACTCATCAAGATTTCTCTTGAAGAGGGTCATTGAGGTGCTCTGCATGACATGTATGGGAAGTCTATTCCATAGCATGGGCAGTCTCTGGGTTATGAACCTGTCCCTCCAGCATGTTCTGTTGATTGTGGTAATGAGGTTGAGGTCTCTGGAGCATGTGGTGCAGAGGGATTGAGATTTCATTAAATGTAGTATTTCTAACAGAGCTGGGTCAGACATAGCTTTGAAGTCAAGCAGAGATTGCCTCTAAGTAGGTGATAATAGACAGAGAATTGTTGGAGTTTTTTTGAGTCTGTCCATATAGGACAAGTGTTTAAGGCCTAGGATCCTCTTTGTGAGGTACTTTTGTGGCCTCTCCAGTTGTTGTAGGTGTCTAGTGAGGTACATACCAAATGGGGCATTGTACTCGATGATTGGCCTAATGAGGGAAGAGTAGAGGGATACAATGACCTCTTTCTTCCTGGATATAAAACCCTTAGTAATGAGATGTGCCACATAGAAGGACTTTCTGACCACAGTGGCAATGTGGTGGTCAAAAGAGAGGCTGCTGTCAGCCTGTGTTCCCAGATCTCTTATAATGTCTTCTGTGTTCAGTGGACTACCATCAATGTGGTAATTCAAGGGAACTGGGTTTTTCCCCAAAGGGGATGAAGACACTTTTTTGGCATTGAGCTTAAGAACATGGTTTTGACACCAGTCGTTGGTCTCATTGAGGCCTTTCTGTAGGATGTCAACATCACTTAGGGAGTTAATAATAGCTCCCAACTTGCAATCATCTGTGAACTTTGTCAGCCAGAGTCCCTTTGTGTTGGCCTGGACTTCAGAGAAGTAGATACCAAACAGGAGAGGACCCAGGACCGAACCCTGTGGGACTCCACTCGTGACTGGTCGGCACTCTGACTTGGAGTCAGCTACTTTCACACTGTGGGTTCTATCTGTGAGCCAGTTTGCAATTCTCCTAGTGATATAGGGGTTGATACCTAGCTTAGTAAGTTTTTTTTTATGATTCCTGAGTGGGGAATGGTATCAAAGGCCTTGGCCAGATTACGGTAGGCTGTATGAACCACCTTACCTTCGTCCACAGCTCTGGTAACTGACTCAAAAAAGTCGACCAAGTTGAGCAGGCATGATCTACCCTTCACAAAACCAAACTGTGTAGGATCCAGTATTTGGAGATTCCCTATATCCTTGTTTTTTAGGTCCATGATGATGTGTTCCATAGCTTTGCATATCAGACTCGTCAGGCTAATGGGGTGATAGTTCATGGGGTGTGTAGTCACGCTTCCTTTGTGGAGAGGGATGAATGTAGCAGTGCGCTATTTGGTAGGGACAAAGCCTGAGGTGAGGCTGTGATTGAACAAGGCACACAGGTGAGGTGCCAGTTCACTCTGTAGTTCATGTAGAACACAGCCAGGGATACTGTCAGGTCCCATAGAAGCTGTATCCTTGGCCTTGGACAGTGCTGTTTTAACCTGGATGCCGGGCAATCTACTGGCATTGTGATTGGTCCTTTGGGGGTTGGGGTAAAGTTAGCACTGCATCTGTCCGCCAGTGTATTTGCAATATCTGGTGGCTCGGTATCGGAGGTACCATTGTAGAGTAGCTCAGGCCAAATCTGGGTATTGCCATGGAGATTCTTTACATAACTATAGAAGGCCTTGTGGTTGTCTTTACTATCTGTTGCAATTCTTTTTTCATAGCTAGCTTTAGAGGATTTGATGAGGGATCTCAACCTTTTGTTGAGACTGATAAGGGAGTTTTTCCAGTCTTGGGACTTCACCTTATTTTGCATCAGCTTCCTCCTTCTGTTGTAGAGTTTGTTTATGGCAGGGGACCACCAGATTGGCTTAATTTTTTTGAGGAGAGCATCTTAGTTCTATTGGATATGGGGAGATCCATGCATTTGTGTACATGTGTAATGTGTGTATATTTATTCACCTGAACATCCTTTTTAAACACATAAGTTTTCAATATATTAACTTCTTTATGCAAACATACATCCAAATATGCTATATTGTTACATGAAAAATTCATCTTAAATTTCAAAAAAGATGTAGCATTGTTCAAATATTCCATGAGATCAAATAGCATTTGCTCATTTCCTTTCCATATCATAAAGCAGTCATCAGCAAAACGCTGATAGAATAATACATTCTCTCTAAAGGGGTTATTAGAATTGGTGATATAGTCACATTCCCATTCATTTAATACAATGTTAGTATATGTGTTAGCCATGGGAGTCCCCATGGCCACACCTGCTATGACCATTAAACAGAAAAATGTTCTTGGTGAGGACAATTTCTATTAAGCTGCACATATTCTCTATCTTTCTTCCCATCATATTTGTATTACTATGCAGAAATTTCCGTATGGCATCAATGCCATATTCATTTGGAATCACAGTAAAGAGTGAATTAATATCAAGAGTAACCATTAAATAATCATCATTTCTACTTATATAGCATGTATGCAGTTTACTCAGAAAATCACATGTATCCTTAATACAACTTGAACATAATGGAAGATATCCATTTAGTACACTCTGCACATAAAAGGTTAGGGGTTCGGTCCCCCCATCCTGACACAATAGGTCTCAGTGGTGGCCTAGTCAGGGACTTATGCAATTTGGGTATGCCATAAATAACTGGTATCTTTGGTCAAGGGACCATAAAATAGTTAAAAATGTCTAATGAAATATCACCCTGCAGCTGTAAAGCATAAATAAACATATTAACTTCTGCTATATGTTTTTTAACGTCAGAAAAAAAATGATCTCTTTAAAGGTCGCATCATCATTTAAAAACTCTTTCATTAATTCAGTATAGTCAGACTTATTAAAAATAACAATAGCTCTGCCTTTATCGGCTTGCTGAATTATTATATCCACATTCTCAGGCAGTTCAACAAGTTCTCTATACTCATTGTATGAAAGATTACATGTTTTTTCTTCTTACTGTCATTCACATAAACTCATGAAGGCATTTAACACCAGACAATTGTTAGGAATAAAAGTGCTTGATATTCTACATATATTGGAAAATTCATTTGTTCTATCATTGAAAATTAATTTCAAGCTGACATTTCTAGCAAAAATATGTAAATCAGTTAAAGCATCCACTAGGGTATCAGGTTTTGTTGGAATAAATTGTAAACCTATCTCAAACAAACTATTACAGGCTGCTGATATATTAAAGTCTGATAAGTTTATAACAGTACTTGTGTGCTTACTTATTATTTGCAGCCTTGTTTGTTGTATGGGAGAGGGCTGTCGCTCTTCCATTTCATTCTGCTTTGGCCCCTTCATTGCTCTGATCTGCCTCACAACTACTCATTTCTGCACTTCCACTTGCTCTGGCAGTCTTACAGTAACAGACCTCTCTACTCTGGAAGAAACTTCCATGACTTGCAGTGATGAACTCGTATTTATCAGATCTGTTTGAGTGTCACTCGCCGATGGAAGTGCAGATCTATTAGCAGCATTATGATTTGTTGAAAAGCTGCTACCAGCCTGTTCATTGGTTGATGCATTTCCTACCTGCATATGTGTTACATCATCAGTTTGCTGAATACCAGGAGGAGCTAAAACAGAACCATCAGTGCTCGACAAACCTGCAGCAATATCATTGGACATTCCTTCCAATACTGGTTGTTCATTGGTCAGAGGCTGATTTTCATAAGCAAAAGTGTCCAGTTCATACATAGACCCTCTTCTAGTGTGGCTATTTACATTATTGTTCACAACTTTTGTATCTTTGGGCCAAGAGAAAATATGTCCCATATTGAAATCATTCACATCTCTGCATAGCTTGCGCTGTTTAGCTGTTTCCCACCTTTTATCTAAGAGATTCAACCTATCAAGCATCTGTTGGTACGGAGTTGAAAGACAATTAAATGCAGCAGAACTGGTGACTTCATTTTCAAGTAGTACTAAAACTCCCTTATCAGCCTCAGTAAGAAGCTGAAATCCCTCATAAAATCCTCCAAAGCTAGTTACGAAAATAAAATTGCCAAAGATTCCAAAGACAACCACAAGGCATTCTATAACTATGTCAAGAATCTAAATGGCAATGCTCAGATCTGCTCTGAGCTACAACAGAATGGCATTAAATATACTGATCCCAAGGATATTGCCAATATCCTGGCAGATCGATTCAGTGCCAATGTCACCCCCTCTCACCCCCTAAATGGCCCATCTCAATACCAGAAGATTGCCAAATTCTGGTAATAATGGCCACACAGCTAAAAAAATGCACTCTCCAAAGCTAAGAATACAGCATCCATGGGACCAGATGACATCCTGGGCTGTGTACTACATGAACTACAAAATGAACTGGCACCTCACCTAAGTGTCATGTTTAATCATACCCTCACCTCAGGCTTCGTGCCCACTGAGTGGCGCACAGCTACAGTTATCCCACTCCACAAGGGGGGAACCCACCTTGGATCCCAGGAACTACTGCCCCATCAGTCTGACAAGCTGATTTGCAAGGCCATGGAATGTATTATCATAGAACTTATAAACAAAGACATTGGCAACCTGCAAACACTGGACACCACCCAGTTTGGGATCGTGAAGGGCAGATCTTGTCTCCTGAACCTGATTGACTTCTTCGAATCAGTCTCCAAAGTCGTGGACGAGGGTAAGGCAGTCCACACAGCCTATCTGGACCTTGCCAAGGCCTTTGACACCATTCCCCACTCTGGAATCATAGATAAACTTACTAAGCTGGGCATTAATCCCTACATCACTCGATGGGTTGCCAACTGGCTTACTGACAGAACTCATACTGTAAAAGTAGCTGACTCCAAATCCAGCTCCAGACAAGTGACAAGTGGAGTACCTCATGATTCAGTCCTGGGACTTTTCTTGTTTGGCATCTACTTCTCTGAAGTACAGGCCAACAGTAAGGGACTCTGGCTAACAAAGTTCGCAGATGACTGAAAACTGGGAGCCATTATTGGATCCCCAAATTATGTGGTTACTCTAGAAAAGGGCCTTACAGAAACAGATGCTTGGTGCCAGAGCCATGGGCTCAAACTCAATGCCAAGAAACGTATAGTTATCCCCTTTGGGGAAAAAACATGTATCCATGAATTACCACATAGGTGGCAGTACACTAAACACCGAAAGTGTGATAAGAGACTTAGGGACACAGGTAGACAGTGGTCTCACCTTCAATAACCACATCACCACAACAGTCAGGAAATCCTTCTATGAGGCACACCTCATCACTAAGGTCTTTTCATCCAGAAAAAAGGAGGTTATTGTCCCACTGTACTCATCCCTCATTAGACCCATTATAGAATATAACATCCCATTTGGTATGTACCTCTCAGGACATCTCCAACAACTGGAAAGGCCACAGAAATATCTCACTAAAAGAATCACAGGCCTAAAGCAGATACCCTATGCTGATCGCCTTAAAAAACTCCAGCTATACTCTGTCGCATATCGTGTACTCTGGGACAATCTCTGCTTAACATACAAGGCCATGTCAAACCCAGAGCTGCTGGACATGCTACACTTAAAGAAATCTCAATCCCTCTGAGCCACATGTTCCAGGGATCTAAACCTTGTCATCACAATAAACAAAACATGCTGGAAGGGTAGGTTCCTGAACCAGAGACTCCCCAGACTCTGGAATAGACTGCCCGTACATGTCAAGCAGAGCGCCTCTTTGGCCCTCTTCAAAAGGAACCTTGAAGATTGGATGGGAGAAAGGAAATTCACCCCAGGGATCACGTCAGTCACCCTGCTAGACAGGGGTCCAGGGAAGTAAATAGTGTGGAAAGAAACAGCCAGGGAATTCTTATGGCTAGGCTTGTATAGGCCCTAGGGCCGATAGTCTAGTACCAACCTATGAACCTATGAACCTATTTCTTCGGATAAAGAATTCTCTGTATTTATAAAAAAATCATTCATTAGAATCATGTAGTCTGCACTTAGTTTCAGGTTTAATAATTGCCATTTTTTCAACAGCTCAGGTATACATCTGCATATGCAGGCATTTTTAAAATGTGCAAACCCCTTGGTACTACATTCAACTCCAGATAGGCTGAAAAGCTTAATCTCTGCCATTGGAGTTTTTTTTAAATGTTTGAACTTTCTTTTTAAGTTTAATTAACAAATGATTTAAGTCATTAATCTGTGCTGCAGCTCCCATGTTTTGCTCTTCAGAAGGCATCACATTAGTCATTAAAGGATTACCTTACATTGTAAGGAAGTCACACACAGTATTCTTATGTCTCAAAGCTATATAAGACCTTTCTTTCCCTGAAGTATTCAACACCAGCTGTGTCATTTTTAAGAACTTTTGCAATGCCCACAGCAAATCCAAAGCAGAATACTCCCCCAGAGATACGAATTAGCTATAGTTAACCACAAAGTACGAACATGTATACCAGAATAAATACGAAATCCAAATAATAGAAACACTTGCTTTATTACACATAGAACAAAGCTTTTGGGAAAACACCCCTTCATCAGTATTCATTATATGATTTAGAAATAAGGCATTTTATGCCCTAAAAAAGTAAAACACGTGACACAGCCGACCAATAGAAATAAACAGTCAATTAAGATTGGAACTCTCCAATTTAATTTTAAATAATATAAACACATATATAAATATTAAAAGTGACAAATAATATCATATATAAATATTTATATATTTATATATCTGATTATATATATATATATATATATATATATATATATATATATATATATATATATATATATATATATATATATATTGATTGTAGGCAATAAGGACATCACTTTTGTTCTGTAAGGTCCTGCATATATTGAAAAAAAAAACTAACAGGCAAGGTACTTTTTCTCCAAACAGACATACCTAAACCAATCTGTGGCTTGAGTGATTGTTTTTTGTCTGACTCACTCCTACCCAAGGCCAGCCCTGCTCTCATTAGTCATTACACTTTACAAACCCCCCACTGTCATCCAATATGGTCTCAGCAAAGGTGATGTAAACCTCCCCCACCTCCTCCTCCTCCAATATGATCTTAGCAAAGGTGATTTAAACCTGTGGTGCCATCTTGGATTCCCAAAGCAGCTGCCTGTACCCCTCTGACCTTCAGTATACCTTGATGTAAGTGCTTAATATTTCTGAAACAACAGTTGCAAAGTTATTATAATATATAAATTCCCCCCTTAATGCCTTCTGCATAATACAATAAGTTTTATGGTTGAACATAAGCGCTCAGGGATTCTGCGGCACTGACAGTTCTCAGTAGGCCTCTCCCATCTACATTTTAAGCTGTAAGTTGAATCTGCTATTTTTAGATAATTCAAACAGATTACTTACTGTTTTCCCTCAAAGAAGAGGAACCTGATTGTTTCTGTAACTTCACGATCTGGTCGGGCCCTGCTCCATTCTCCTCTCTTCGCTTGGCTCACTCCACTCCCCTACCCTGCCCCCATTTCCCACCCGCCCCCTCTATACCTACATTTATTCTAAGTCCTCATCACTTGACCATATCACCTGACCTCCACCTACACCAATCACTCACTCAACATCACCTTCAATTAATACACCACTCCCAAACAGCACATATTTGATAGACATACCTCCACACTTCACCCATCCTCCTAAAGAACCACATAAACTCATTCACCTCAATCACCTAGCTACCATCACCATAACATCTCTACCATACAATCATGCTAACAACACTATCTTCCCTATCATTAGCACTCATATCACTAGCTTTTATCACATCCATACAAACTTACCTTTACACAATAACACATATCATGTAACACACATTTCCACATCCTCAAAAACTCACGCAAACTTCTTCATCAGCCCTACAGTTCTAAATCTTAATACTACACCTTACTCGCACAACTTTACAATACCAAGATATAACTCTAGAAAAAACTCACATAGATCCAACTCACAAATAACAAACATTATAAAGCACATACTATCATCCATAAAGAAAATACTAACCTCTAATGATATATACCCTAATCCAGGCCCACTCAAAACTAAACAGATATCTGACCTGCTGATTCTTAATATCAGCATAAGAAGTATCACCAACAAGATATCTGAACTGCACACATTAATAGCCCACTACACTCCTGACATACTGACAATCACAGAAACATGGCTAAACCCTAGCATCCAAAATGAAGACTTCCTCCCCCCAGGTTATAATACAGGTTATAATACCTTAAGATTGGATAGAGTAGGCAGAAAAGGAGGTGGGGTAGCCATAGTCTTTAAGAACACACTGAACCTCCAACTCCTCATGACCACACCACCCAAATTTCTAAATGCTGAAACCCTGTTTACTGTCCTTTCCATAAATAAAACTAAGAAAATTAAGATTATTTGCTGCTATATACCCCCAGGTAACTCTCATTATAGAGGAAACCCTACACTGGACAAAAGATAACCTACCACAAGAAACTATTCTATTAGGTGAACTAAATACTGACTGGACAGCTTGTGATTCCAACAACCCCCCTAACCATATTAATCTGTATGGGTTCTCTCAACTGATTGAAGAGCCCACTAGAATATATAAAAAAATTGAAAAAAAAAATCTATTCTTGATTGGACTCTGATCAACTACCCCAAACAAAACTACCAGGTAGATTGCCTTCCAGATGGTCTCAGTGACCACCTCCCCACATTCCTACTACGCAAACACTCCAACCTACACAAACCCATTATTTACAAACTAATACGGGATGACCGCAACCTTACCCCACATTATCTCAATACTGTTCTCGGCAACTGTAACTGGGAACCACTACAAACCCTTGGATTAGACCAGGCAGTTGACTACTTTAATACTACTTTTATTAACGTTCTTAACAAACTCGCCCCCAGTAGGAAAATTAGAGAGAAAGCTAATTATGCACCTTGGCTAAGTACTAAAAGCCAGAGATAAAGCCTGGAAAATCTGGAAAAGAGAAAACACCACCAGTTCCAAGCAAAACTGCCAACAGCTTAGAAATCAGGCCAAGGCTCAAACTAAACAAAATAAACAAAACTATTTCCTCAGTGCCCAAAACAAATACTCAAAAAATCCCCAAAAATTCTGGCATTATATTAACTCCTTACTAAAACCAGGCAAAACCACTACTCCAGCTCCAAACTCTACAGATAGTAATTTAGACATAGCCACTCAATTTAACCACAACTTCACAAAATCCATCCTGGTTCTATCCAGCTAGCTAACCAATCATAGTCCATCACATACCCAAACCAATCAACCATAAAAGATTCCCTCCTTTACTCTGTCACCTGTCCCCACCTCTACAATTAAGCAACTCCTTCTAAAACTTAAACCCACCATGCTTGCAGCCGATAACTTACCTGCTACCTTCATAAAAATGGCCTCTGACTCTCTATTTTATCCCATCTCCATCCTAATCAACCACTCCATACAGGAATCCTATTCTCCCAAACTCTGGAAAATATCTTATATTATTCCTCTTCATAAAGGGGGTAACTCCTATGACTTCTCAAACTACTGACCCATTGCCATCTTATGCCCCCTGTCTAAAATTCTAGAGAAAAATGCATCCATTTGCAAGTCAAGAAATTCCTGAACACACATCAGCTCCTCTCTACCACACAACATGGCTTCCACCCTCATCACAGCACAACCACTGCTCTTCTTTCATTTATTAATCTAGTTAACCTTCACAGGAATGACAACAAATATACATCAGCCATTTTCTTGGACCTCTCAAAGGCATTTGACATGGTCTCTCACTCCATTCTGCTAGATTCTCTAGCTTCACTATCTTTCACCCCATCTACCATACCCTGGTTCAGAAGCTACCGATCTGACAGGCAACAATCTGTCCAATGGAAAGGAGCACTATCCCCCCAACTTCCAACTACCATAGGAGTCCTACAAGGCTCTATACTGAGCTCACATCTCTTTTCTATTTTCACAAACAACCTGAATAGCTCTACCCAGCATGGCACACTTATTCAATATGCAAATGATTCAACCCTGATCTGCACTATCTCATCTCCCACCATTCTACAGCAACTTACCCAGGAAACCTTTAACTATGTAGAAAAATGGATCTCAGGTATCCAACTGATCCTAAACCCCAATACGACAAAACTACTACTATTTTCCCCTAACAAATCAAAAGCTCGCCTCTCCTTTTTTATCAATTCTAAAAATGGCACTACCATCTCCCCTTCTGACCACACCAAAATTCTTGGTATTGAAACTGACAACAATCTTCACTTTGATATCCACATCTCACAAATCATCAAATTGGTTCACAAAAAATGGGTGCACTATATAGGCACAAAAACTTTCTCTCACACCAAGCAAGAGTCACCCTTGCCCAGAGTCACCTTCTGTCCACACAACTGTACGCAGAACCTATTTTCACCCATATTAGAAAAACTGACCTAAAACAAGCTAGAATCCTGTTACAATAATGTAGCCAAGTTTGCTACAAACTCCAGTTACAGAACACATCACTGTGTTGCACTAAAAGAACTAAAATGGCTAGAGTTACCACAACTACTTAATTACCACCAGCTAGTTACTGCATATAACATCCTTAAGTACCCTGAAAAAAAAACATCTATATCCAATCTTCTTACCCATTCCACTGCAAATTGGCATCTCTGATCTAGTGACAAATCTCTCCTCTGCATCTCCAGGGCAAACAATACTGCAGGCAAAGCGCTCTTTTCCTACACCATTGCTAAAAACTGGAATTCCCTCCCCCATTCTCTGACCACTACCTCTACTAACCCACAATTCAAAAACTCCCTCAAATCACATCTATAAACACCTGGTTATGTCCTTGTATCACTTAACCTTTACTCTCCCATTTCCCCCCTTCATTTTCCAACTTCCAAGCTACTCACTTTAATCCTCTACAGTATTAAACCCATCCAATAACTCTGGCTATTAGTTGCTAATTCTCATAGCGGGCGATTGCTCCTCTTTTTGTCACAGTCATTATACACCTGCACATTAAATGGAATTCCTGATGGTTTATCCCAGAAAATGTCTTTTTCCAATTTATTTTATGTATTTTCAGTGTTTGTTTGGCAAAATGACTAACTCCATGTTGTATTATTTAAATGACCTTTGTATAACACTGTATAAATTTGCTTCTCTTGTTTTTTTTTTGTTTTTTTTTTGTAACAATGTTTTGGAGCTTTTCTCCCCACGCCTCCAGTGTAAGTGAACCTGGTCCAGTTGGAATTTCCCAGTTAACAAATGTAAAATAAATAAATAAAATAAAATAAAATATATACATATAATTATACAGTAATCTAAGACAACATATAGAAGGTATCGTTTTCAGAGCCATCCCTGTCCTTGGGGATTTGGCTCGAGTTAGTTCGGCACTAGCTTCTGTCTCAAAGGAACATGTGTGAATTGTGAATGTTTTTATGTAGAAAAAAAGCTCAAGATGCCTGAAAGATCATATAATTGAACACTAAGTCTGAAATCAGAAGGAATGTAGCAACAAATGCTTTAGCTAAACACAGTATGGATACGGGTTAAATGCATGAATTTAAATTCAAAGTATTAGAGGATATGCATAAAAACTTGAGAGGTGGGGACGTTAATAATAAACTTGAAATAGCTGAATATAAATGGATAGCCATATTAGAGGCTGATACGTGACCAGGGCTGAATAATGTGATAACGATAAAGCCTATTTTGGTTGACAAACAAAATCAGTATAAATAAACGATACCTGCTATATGTTGTCTTAGATTACTGTACAATTATATATATATATATATAATATTTATACATGATATTATTTGTCACTTTTAGTATATATATATATATATATATATATATATATATATATATATATATATATCTGTGTGTTTATATTAAGTTAAATTGGAGAGTTCTAATCTTAATTGACTGTTTATTTTTATTAGTCGGCTGTGTCATGTGTTTTACCTTTTTAGGGTATAAAATGCCTGATTTCTAAATCATATAATGAATACTGACGAAGGGTGTTTTCCTGAAAGCTTTGTTCTATGTGTAATAAAGCAAGTGTTTCTATTATTTGGATTTCATTTTTGTTCTGGAGAGACAGAAGTACACATACAATGAAAAACTACAATTCATAGTTATCTTTACTATGATACTTTTGCAGGTACTCTGTTTGAAAGGATAACAAACACCAACTCCAAATTACCAATAATTGCAAAATAGACAACCAAGGGGTGATCAGCCCCCCTGCCATCATCACATGCAATCTGAAATGGGAAGTCTTAATGTGTTGAACTAACTGTTCAATCTAATTAAAGTAATTATAGCATGTGGGAGAGAAGCGTACAAATACAAAGTAAAAAATACAACTCCCACTTGATTTTCCCTTACAGCATTGTAGCTATGTTTTCAAACACACACACACACACACACACACACACACACACACACACACACACACACACACACACACACACACACACACACGTCATGAAACTGTCATACTGCTACCCTTGAACTATGTATCTTAGCACGAAAGTGCCTGTACCGGAGAGAGCTTATACTGTAAAAGACAATAGCTATACCACCTGAACAGATTGCTAACATTTAAAGCTGTAGTGTATAAAGCAGGTGTACTCTCCCTGCACTCTCTAAAATGCTCTATCTTCCTTCTCCTGTGCAGTTGCATGTTTTCTCCAAAAGCTTCTGGAGCTATGGAAAGAGAAAAACAGAAGTATGTAAGGTATGTTGATGGCACGCACTGGCAGATTGCATGTTTAGGTAAGACAAGGATAACTTATAGTACATTGGTGGTGTCACAGTTGTAACCTTGGCCTCCCATCAGCTAAAAAGATTGGGATGGCATTGACACATAACACTACAACAGTGATAACATTGTTCACCCATGCACAGGATACCAGTGAGTTAATGGCTGCATGCCTGTGCCAAACCATTCCAGGCCTTAGTCTAGTAATAAGGACCTATATCTCCCTTCTCTAACAGACTGTGGTTGCAGTCTTTGTAAAGGAAGTACAGGAAATGTTTGTTTCTTCTACACACCACTTCTATACCTTAAAAGGAGCACATCTTTCTCCCTTTGAAAACAGCTCTGTGTCATACACAGACAACACTCTACACACTCTACAACACTCTAGTCATAGCTGACTCTATAGTCAGGCACACTGATGTTCCACTCACCAGGCTAAACAAGGAGAAAGTTACTGTCAGGTGCCAGGATCCGCCACATAATGCATGCACTCAGGTCACTCCACAGCAAATACAAATATCACTCTGTCATTGTCCATGTTGGTGTGAATGACCTGAGACGTACCTCCCTGGACTACATGAAAAGAGACATGGAGGAGCTTTCTGATCTTGTAGCCCAGGCAGGTATGACCATAACCCTGAGTAGCATCCTGCCATCACCCAGCATGATACCACAGTAAAATGACAAAATGATTGACTTCAACAACTGGCTAAGCTTCTGGTGTCATTCTAAGGGGAGCCAGTATCTGTCTGCCTGGGATGACATGATCGACAAACCACGATGCTTTGCCAGAGATGGCCTGAACCTGTCGCCCTTGGGATTCTGGATACTGGCTAAGGCTCTTGCCACCCCTATAGTGCCTTTTTTGGGCAATATTCAAATAACAAATTCACCACCGTAACAGGTACAAGCAAGCAAAATCTGAGGGTAATGCTACTTAATGCTAGAAGTCTAAACCTCAAAATGCACTCACTCAAGGCACTCCTTAAAATGGAGAACATCGACATCTGTGCAGTGACAGAAACCTGGTTCAAGGCTCCAGAGAGCACCCCTGCATTATCAGGCTATAATTCATACCACACCTTTCGGCCACCCAATCTGGACCGAAGCACTAAAGAGGCGTGTCCATATTCATTAAAGATATCCACACCTCCAGGCTAGTTGGTCAGCATAATGCATCTGAGATTATCCAAGTGCAACTAACTCTGGGCAAGACCACAATGCAAATTGTAGCTTGCTACAAATCCCCCACCATGCCCCAGGATTCCCACTCCTCATTTCTTGATACACTGGAAAATATTAGGGTACAACCTAACACCCTAATAATGGGTGATTTCAACTACCCCACCATTAACTGGGAAAACTACTCATGTACCAACTCCTGTGCTCAACTTTTTCTGGAATTCATAAATTCCAGTGCCTTGGATCAACTTATCCACCCCCCACCAGGGGCAGCAATATCATAGACCTGGTCATACCAACATGGGCACCAGAGGTCAATTCCTCGTTGGTCAGATCTGACCACAAGCAAATCACCCTAGACATCCACATCCCACCCCAACCCCCATTAGAGAAACCACCGTAAAAAATTTCTCCAAAGCCAACTTCACACTTCTTAAGACAGGAGTGGCAAACTTCATGACACCCATGCTGAAGGACAATAAAGATACGACTGCTGAATCCTATACAATTGCACTTTATAAGCATTTACAAGAGTGCATGGATCGTGCAATCCCTAACAGAACCAAGATGCTATCCTCCAAAAAAAGGAAGTCAATCTGGTGGTCCCCTGCTATAAACAAACTCTACAACAGAAGAAAGAAACTGTTGCAAAAAAGAGTAAAATCCCATGATTGGAGGAACTCCATGGTCAGCCTCAGTAAGAAGCTGAGATCCCTCATAAAATCCTCCAAAGCTAGTTACGAAAACAAAATCTCCACTGATTCTAAAGACAACCACAAAGCATTCTATAGCTATGTCAAGAATCTCAATGGCAACACTCAGATCTGCTCTGAGTTACAGCACAATGGCACTAAATATACAGAACCAACTGATATTGCCAACATCCTGGCAGATAGGTTCAGTGCTAACTTTACCCCTCTCTCATCACCTAAAGGGCCCATCTCTATACTGAAAGAATGCAAAGTACCTGTAATCATGGCTGCACAGGTAAAAAACACACTCTCCAAAGCCAAGAACACAGCCCCATGGGACCTGACAACATCCCAGGCTACGTTCTACATGAATTACAGAATGAACTGGCATCCCACCTAAGTACCACGTTCAACCATAGCCTCACCTCAGGCTTTGTGACCACTGAATGGCACACAGCAACAGATATCCCACTCTACAAAGGGGGAGCCACCACGGACCCTGGGAACTACCACCCCATTAGTCTGATGAGCCTGGTCTGCAAGGCTATGGAGCGTATCATCATGGAATTTATAAATAATGACATTGGTAATCTCCAAACTCTAGACCCTACCCAGTTCAGGTTTGTAAAAGGCAGATCATGTCTCCTAAACCTGATAGACTTCTTTGAAGCAGTCACCAAAGCCGTAGATGAGGGTAAGGTGGTTAACACAGCCTATCTAGATCTCGTCAAGGCTTTTGACACCATCCCCCACTCTGGAATTATAGACAAACTCACTAAACTAGGTATAAATCCCTGTGTCACAAGATGGGTTGCCAACTGGCTCACTGACAGAACCCACACTGTGAAAGTAGCAGACTCCAAATCCGACTTCAGACCAGTGACAAGTGGAGTACCACAGGGTTCAGTCCTGGGTCCTCTCCTGTTTGGTATCTACTTCTCTGAAGTACAGGCTAACACAGAAGGTCTTTGGCTAACAAAGTTTGCAGATGACTGCAAACTAGGAGCCATAATCGAAACTCCTAATGATGTGGACATCCTACAAAAGGGCCTCACTGAGACAGATGCCTGGTGTCAAAGCCATGGCCTCAAGCTCAATGCCAAAAAGTGCATTGTCATCCCTTTTGGTAAAAACTCTGTACCCATGAACTACCACATAGGTGGTAGTCTACTTAACACCGAAAGTGTGATAAGAGACCTTGGGACACAAGTGGACAGTAGTCTCTTCTTTAATAATCACATCGCCACAGTAGTCAGGAAATCCTTCTACATAGCACACCTCATCACAAAAGGTTTCTCATCCAGGAAAAAGAGGTCATTGTTCCCCTCTACTCATCACTCATTAGACCCATTATAGAGTACAACACCCCATTTGGTATGTACCTCACAAGACATCTACAATAACTGGAAAGGCCACAGAAATACCTCACAAAGCGGATTACTGGCCTCAAACAGATGCCCTACGCAGACCGTCTCAAAAAAACTCCAGCTTTACTCTGTCGCATATCGCCTTCTCAGAGGCGATCTCTGCCTAACATACAAAGCTATGTCAAACCCAGAGCTGTTGAACATGCTCCATGTAAAGAAATCCCAATCCCTCCGAGCTACATGCTCTGGGAACCTAAACCTTGTCACCACAATAAACAGAACATGCTGGAGGGATAGATTCCTGTCCCAGAGACTTCCCATACTCTGGAACAAACTACCTATGTATATCAAACAAAGCTCCTCATTAGTACTCTTCAAGAAAAATCTTGATGATTGGATGGGAGATAGGAAATTCACCCCAGGTATCACTTCTGTGGGTCTGCTTGACAGGGGCACAGGAAAATAATTTTCTTGTGTGGCAAAAGCCAGGGTACCGTTTGGCTAGGCTTATATAGGCCCTAGGGCTAATAGCCTAGTACCTACCTATGAACCTATACCTCTCAACCTCTTAGTGCAAGAAATCTGGACAAAGCCTGTCAAAATGGAGGGGGGTCAAAGGCCCAAAAGTAGGACAGATTTTAAATATTGTTTTTATAAACTTAGAAAGTTGCTAGAGTAACAGGGTTTGTCTTAACACGCATTTTCTAAAGGATTTGAAGTCTGAAACTTAATTTTGGTGACTCCAATCCTTGGATCATCCCAGTGATTTGCCAATAAACCACAAATTTTATGAAGAACAGAACAAAAATATGAGGCAACAATCTGGACATTCTGTGCAAATCTGGATAGTTGACCGGTATGGTCTGCGTATATAAGAAATTGGAGAAAAATGGAAAATACTTTACTCCCACACCCGGACTTGGGTGTACCAATTGGCCTGCAATGTTGAGCAGCTCATCTGCATGACCCATGGTGTGACAGCCCAGTATATGTACTGTCTTACAATGTTTGAACATTGCACTGGTAGGTGTAAAGGATGGCAGCCTCATATCTGCTTATAGGCTATGAATAAACCATGCAGCACAGTGACTCTATTTCCATTAGGTCCTACAGATTGTTTTAGCACACTAAGTACATACCTGAACATGTCATGTCTTCTCAAACTCTTTTGTAGTACATGAGACACCATCCACAAAACATCCCACTGCAATCTCCAAGGATGGTGGCTATCATGGCCATGGACAGCCTAGATCATACTCATGCAGTGCTAGTGCTTCCACAGCCACAGTTGTCAAGGTGTCAACTGCCAAGACAGGGAAGGTCTGGGGTTGTGGCAATTGCAATAGTAGTACGTTTGGTAATGGTCATTGTTCACAATCTCATAGCATGGCAACATGTAGCCATGGCCATGATATGACCAGTGCAACTACTGGTAGAGCCAGCTCTCATGGGTGGGTGCACTGGGTGATCAACCCTCTGTCATGCATGCCCCAGACCTGCCCAGTAGATCAAAACACTGTGGTACAAATACTGCTGAGGCTGTGTCCTAGCACACAGCTACTCACTCAACCATAGCCCCCAGTACATCACACAGAGACAGATATGCAGTGACACTGGTCCTTTACAAAGCCTTTTATGTTAATGTGCCCACTAGTGCACACTCAAAAACAAGTGCAATCTTATATTTAATTGTCCTTAGTGCTCTCACATTTGCCAGTGAATGTCATTCACATGTGTGCTCCCTCCCTAGCTGTGCAAATGGTGATAACTGTACCCTGCCCTTTGCACATTGCTACTTGGGTTGTCTATGCCTGATGCAGAGAATAACTGGCCTATGCATAGGTAACCACAGCCTGTTTTTGATGTTGTATGCATCACTTTAACTGTGGTGTATCTGAGAGCTGTTGTGTATGCTAGTGAGCAAATCAAGATGACAGAGTGTTTCTTAAATGTATAGATGCCACATTGTAGAACTGAAACACTCATGTTAATGAACACAGCCAAATCTCAATGTCCATGCAGAGGAATTGTGAACAAATGTTAGGGGTTGCATCTACATTAGTTAATGTGCAGATCCAACAAACTCTTATTGCCACTATGAACCATGACAGTGCACATCATCACCCCCAAAGACACCATGTCTTCAGACCACACTTAATATTTCATGCACTCCATGACACCAACATTGTGGGCCAGAAGTGTGTGGATGGGAAAGTATGAAAGACATTGTGGACATGTCTTGGTCTCATCTGCATCCCCATGGGAGTTTTGAAGTTGGTATCCGAGTGGACACTAGGGTATGTCTGATTTTATGTATACTAGCTGCAGGGACTTCTCAAAAATCTGCTTGGGACACAGTGGAGGTATCTGAGGCAGCTGCCTTGATAACACTCCATCAGCTTCTTGATGTCATGCATGTGGGGGTGCATATGTGGTTCCCATATACCACAAAGGAGGGGAGAAACCCATGTAGGAATTCTGTGATACAGCCTATTTCCCAGAGATGTCCCTGAATCACACACTCCTCATGTAAATCAACTCACCACAATGCAGCATTTTTTTCTGAATCCCAGTTCATGTTACATATTCATTAATTCAGTACTATTTACACTGTTGTTGAGCTTAAACTTGATGTAGTAACTGATTTTTCTGTGTCTTCCATATTTCTACAAACTCTTTTAAAGGTTGTTCAAATTATATATATATATATATATATATATATATATATATATATATATATATAAAAACAATTCATGAGTATAAAGGTTTACAATTATTTTGTTTATTCAAGTATTATTTGTATTGCCAGTGGAACTCCTACTCTAACTTTTATGAAAGTTAATTTAGCTGATCTATGAGTCATAACCCACTATTTTAAAAAGAAGATGCAAATGGAAATCTTTCCCTTTTTGATGTGACTCCTTTCATGTCCAGAAAGCCAAACTGCAAAGCCACATTGTAAATGAAAGTTATCAGTTTCCATATGTGAATTCTAAATCATATATCTATTATTTAAACATTTCCTCTTATTAATGCTTCGTTTAGAAGTCAATATTTTAGCAGACAACCTCAGAACATTAATACGCTAGCATTAAGCAAGCAAAAATGCACAAAAGAGTGGCAACTGTTGTCACATGAAGACCAAAAGAGAGTGAGCTATCAACTCAAGTACCTCATTCCCTGACTACATTTGTGTTCTGTGGTGATAAGTTGAATGTACGGTATGAGAAGAGGGGTTTTCCACCATAAGTAATGATACTACACTTTTTAGCATTTAGTTTGAGCCCATGTTTAGTACAAGAGTTTACTATCAAAAGTTCATTCTGGAGGGTTTGGATCCCATGAATGATTTAATAATCTTCAGTTTGCAGTTGTCTGCAAACTTTTTGCCAGAAGTCTTGGCTCTCTGTGTGTATACCTGAAAGTTACCACCAAAAAGATGAGGTCCCAGCACCAAGCCATGACGGACACTGCTAGTCATTTTAATGCTTTCTGATGAGGCACCTGCAACTCATATTGGGTATATCTATCTTTCATCCAGGTTGCTATACATCTTACCACATATGGGTTGATTTTTAAAATATTTAACTTTTACATGATGCAAGCATGGGGAATGGTGCTGAAGACCCTAGCCTGGTCAAGATATGCCTTCCATTTGCATGTCAGCCATTTGTACCCTTCATAACTCTTTCAAAGAAGCTTCCAAAATTAAGTAAAAGGATATACCCTTAGCAAAGCCAAACTGCTAGGGGTCAAGACAAACAAAATTCTTGATATCAAAGTTTGTAAGGTCAGCTATAATATGTTCCATGACTTTAGATTGGGCTTGTAAGGCTAATAGGTCTGCAATTACCTGGGTAGGTTGTAAAGCCACCCCTACAAAGAGACATCATCACTGTAGTGCACCACTCATCAGGGACAAAAGCAGTAGTTAAGCTTAGGTTAAACAGTTTGTGGATTGTGTCTGCAAGGACATGTTTACCACCATTAATTATGAAACCAGGTATACAGTCAGGTCCCATAAATGAAGTATTTTTGGTCTTGGTTATCATTTTTCAATAAATAATCTTTAGAAATAATTGGGGACATAAGGGATTCAGATATTTTGGGGCTTTGATTAGAAGTCTCAGGGTGAAGTTGGCATTAAATTTGTTTCAAAGGATATTGACAATGTCTGTTGGGTCAGAATAGGAGGTATTATTATGAATAAGTACTAAGTACTACGACTGCTGAATCCTACACAAATGCACTTTATAAGCACTTACACGAGTGCATGGATCGTACTATCCCTAACAGAACCAAGATGCTATCCTCCAAAAAAAGGAAGCCAATCTGGTGGTCCCCTCCCATAAACAAACTCTACAACAGAAGAAAGAAACTGTTGCAAAAAAGAGTAAAATCCCATGACTGGAAGAACTCCCTGGTCAGCCTCAGTAAGAAGCTGAGATCCCTCATAAAATCCTCCAAAGCTAGTTATGAAAACAAAATCACCACTGATTCTAAAGACAACCACAAAGCATTCTATAGCTATGTCAAGAATCTCAATGGCAACACTCAGATCTGCTCTGAGTTACAGCACAATGGCACTAAATATACAGAACCAACTGATATCGCCAACATCCTGGCAGATAGGTTCAGTGCTAACTTTACCCCCCCTCACCCCCTAAAGGGTCCATCTCTATACCAGAAGAATGCAAAGTTTCTGTAATCACAGCTGCACAGGTAAAAAACACACTTTCCAAAGCCAAGAACACAGCATTCATGGGACCTGACAACATCCCAGGCTGCATTTTAAATGAACTACAGAATGCACTGGCATCCCACCTAAGCACCATGTTCAATCATAGCCTCACCTCAGGCTTTGTGCCTACTGAATGGTGCACAGCGACGGTTATCCCACTCCACAAAGGAGGAGCCACCACAGACCCCGGGAACTACCACCCCATTAGCCTAACAAGTCTGGTCTGCAAGGCCATGGAACTTATAAATAAAGACATTGGTAATCTCCAAACTCTGGACCCCACCCAGTTTGGATTTGTAAAATGCAGATCATGTCTCCTAAACCTGATTGACTTCTTTGAAGCAGTCACCAAAGCTGTAGACGAGGGTAAGGTGGTTCACACAGCCTATCTAGATCTCGGCAAGGCTTTTGACACCATCCCTCACTCTGGAATTATAGATAAACTCACTAAACTAGGTATAAATCCCTATGTCACAAGATGGGTTGCCAACTGGCTCACTGACAGAACCCACACTGTGAAAGTAGCAGACTCCAAATCTGACTTCAGACCAGTGACAAGTGGAGTAGCACAGGGTTCAGTCCTGGGTCCTCTCCTATTTGGTATCTACTTTTCTGAAGTACAGGCTAACACAGAAGGTCTTTGGCTAACAAAGTTCACAGATGACTGCAAACTAGGAGTAATAATTGAAACTCCTAATGATGTGGATGTCCTACAAAAGGCCTCACTGAGACAGATGCCTGGTGTCAAAGGCATGGCCTCAAGCTCAATGCCAAAAAGTGCACTGTCATCCCCTTTGGTAAAAACTTTATACCCATGAGATACCACATAGGTGGTAGTCTACTTAACATGGAAAGTGTGATAAGAGGCCTTGAAACACAGGTGGACAGCAGTCTATCCTTTGATAATCACATTGCCGCAGTAGTCAGGAAACCCTTCTATGTGGCACACCCCATCACAAAAGGTTTCTCATCTAGGAAAAAAAGAGGTCATTGTTCTCCTCTACTCATCACTCATTAGACCCATTATAGAGTACAGTGCCCCTTTTGGTATGTGCCTCACAAGACATCTACAACAACTGGAAAGGCCACAGAAATACCTCACAAAGAGGATTACTGGCCTCAAACAGATGCCCTACGCAGACCATCTAAAGAAATTCCAGCTTTACTCCTTCGCATATTGCCTACTCAGAGGCGATCTCTGCCTAACATACAAAGCTATGTCAAACCCAGAGCTGTTGGACATGCTCCACTTAAAGAAATCTCAATCCCTCCGAGCTACACGCTCTAGGGACCGAAACCTTGTCACCACAATAAACAGAACATGCTGGAGGGATAGATTCCTGTCCCAGAGACTTCCCATACTCTGGAACAAAATACCTGTCTATATCAAACAAAGCTCCTCATTAGCACTCTTCAAGAAAAATCTCGATGATTGGATGGGAAATAGGAAATTCACCCTGGGGATTACCTCTGTGGATCTGCTCACTAGGGACACAGGAAAATAATATTCTTGGGTGGTGAAAGCCAGGGTTCCTTTTTCGCTAGGCTTCTATAGGCCCTAGGGCCAATAGCCTAGTACCTACCTATGAACCTAAGCAATGGAAAGTATTGCTTTTAGTTTTCTAACATAGGTAAAGAAGTTATGGAGTAGTTTCTAAATTCCTTTGTGGTGTTACTGTCATTCAGATTGCCTGCCATGGTTTTAAAGTTCTTATTCGTTTTGCTTTTGATGCATTATATTTTAAAGTTGAACATCTCAGGATGTCTACCTCTGTTGCATCTTGGGGCAGTAAACAGCTTGCATCAAAGATGGTATCACTTTGTATGTGGAACTTGATATATGTGACATCATATATGTCCTTGCCAGTAGAGTACTTTACAAGCAACTGAAAATCTAGTAAATTAAGTCTAAATATGGCCAGCTTCTTGGGGTCAGCAGCCACCTTCCATTTTGAAACTATGTTGTTTAGTCTAACCATTAGATTGCTAACATCACATTATATTTTATCAGTGGACCTTCTAGATGGGTACTTGTCAAATCTTCGAACGCTCAAAATTTCGAACGTTACATGGTCGAGACCAAACGTTCGGAATTTTGAGTGCTTGAAGATAGACTTTCAACGGCACCGTATGATGCAGATAGGGAGAATTTCCCTTTTCTGCACTGAAGTGCGGTCTTAGAGTTGGTATATTTAAGTAGGGGGGTGTGGGGGGTGCAGGGGGGCTTACCCCCTGACTACACTGTTAAAGTGTTTTTTTCTGTGTTTTCTTTTTTTTTATGTTCGAACATCCAAATGTCGAACATATGGTCTCGACCATGTAATGTTCGACATTTTGGATGTTCGAACATTTAACATAGACCCTTCTAGATATATGCTAGCAGCATCTGTGCATTTGACTATGTATATGATGTGTGAAAGTATATGTGTGATTGGATTTTGGAAATGTCTAATTCAGTTATATGCCCTACAGATAACATTTGTCTCACATTAATGAAAAAGCATGGTCTATACATCTTAAATTCTTCCTGCTCCAACAGCTATGTAACAGGTACACATACCACTCTACTGTCATTGACTCTTCATAGTGTCCCTAATTCTGGCTCATATTTTTGCTCTGTCCCTTAAAACTGGTGTGAACTTTGACTCTAGATGATTGTCACTGTTGAAGTGACACTGACCTCATGTGCAAAATGAAAAAGGGGTTGTGGATGGATGGGTGCATGATGGATGGATGTTAAATCACCAAAGATTACAGTCAGTAATGCCAGACATTAGAGTTCCATACTTTTTATTGTTTTGAAAATGCATGTTCTGAAAAATGTGCTGGTCATTTAACTTTTTAGGTAAATCAGAGTAATTTTTAAAATATTATTGATTTTGGAATCTTGTTCTTCCATTATTTATGTCTTTTGTCTGGAATGCTTGAGCAAAGATGTTGAGTAACAGAATGATACGTGCCCCATGAATTAATTGCTCACATCTCTACACCATGCTTACAAAATAATTTGGATTAATTTCCATGGACAGAAGACATGCCAAGGAAAGGCAAATTAAAGAAAAGAAAAAGCAGAAACTAAAACAAAGCCCCCAGTTCTTCACTGTTGCAGTAAACCTCAGAAGAAGAAAAACGTATTTATTGATTTCTTTCTACTCCTTCTGCCCACATGCCAAATGTTAGATCATTTGTTTTCCTATTAGCAGTCTTCTAAAACTATCCTGCTTATTATGTAAAGCAACATGCTTACTAAGATAGGCCTATATAAGGAGATAGCTTGTAAAGCAATATAGCTCAGAGACTATGAAGCCTCAGATGTGACTATGAGTATCACAACCTACACGTATATAGCATGTCACTCTGACCCTCAGTCATTCATTTGGAATCAGTGGTCGTATAAAATAAATCTAAATGACCAAACAAATCAAATAGTGATGTCAGCCTTAATGGTACCATTGGCTCCCTACAGCATGGTCATAATTAATTGTATAACAGCATGCAAAGCAATTCATGACAAACTAATGAACAGCTTTGCTGTGCAATTATTTATTGACTCAGATGGAAGCTGACGGAATCAAACCCTGGAAAAGAGTGAACTGTGTTGCCCCTGTGTGACCACCTCACTGGCAAAATCCATTACAGTATGAACATATGTAAGCTACACATTTTACTGTTGTAAAACTTCAAAATGTTTTGGTGAATTTTTCCATTTTGCCTACTAAAAGTATGCATGTGTGCATGTTTGTGTGTGTGTGTGTGTGTGTGTGTGTGTGTGTGTGTGTGTGTGTGTGTGTGTGTGTGTGTGTGTGTGTGTGTGTGTTTTAGTTAGAGAATGAAGGTGCATTGACTAGAATATCAGAAGGGTATATTAACATGTCTGAAATTTCTCTAACAAAATGCTATATAATGCTCAAGCATTTCTCTGAGGATGAAAAGACACACAAAAATCCTGTAGTTTGGCTTATAACTTGCATATCAATCCTGGTACTCTACACTACTTGACTGTATAAACTTACATGCACACTACTGTGTTCTAGATTTCCCAAGAGGTTTATGTCCATTCTCCAATGAATCTTGTTGTGACACTGAAACAGCAGCCTTTTATTGAATAACATCTGTAGGCTTTCATGTATAAGATGCTTTATCAAACGACCCATCAGTAGCTGAGCTGGTGAAAGATTTACATCTTGCTAGGGATATTACCCGATTCCAGCAAATCTAGGTATATCTCTCTGCAACAGTCACTGTTAATGCTATGAGATTTCTTCATTAAACATTTTACAGATGAATTGTCCTCTCAGCTTGAAGTTTTCAATGTAACTAGTAAGTTAGGATTAGAGGTGATGTGCTGAAATTCCCAATGCTCTGAAAATCTTTTGAATTCCATAACTGTGTGCCATCAACCATTATCTTACATTACCATAAGAAGAAATTCATCTCCTGAAAGCATCGCCATAAGTGAATTAATCCTACCAGTACTTGTGGCCATTAGTGCTGCAGCTTCCAGAAACATTTACCAATAATGTGCACAGCCCGAGTGCACAGAGTCATGAAAATAGAACAAGTCTGCCAAGTAATTTCCTCCTCTACTCCACATTCCTCCTGAAACCGAATGAGGAATCATAGCTTGGGTTATTGGCTGGACACTTGCTCTATTTGCATTAATATTTGTGTCCAGTATAACACATCATAAGTTCATTCTTTAAACCTTAAAGTTGCTACATGTGACTCATGCGTTCTTGCCAACATTTCTGTTCTTTGTTGACTAAGCACTATTACTCTGTCTTAACCATCAAACCATGTACACAGCTAATTTATTCTTTAAATGAAAAGCTCATACCCTCAGAGGTTATGTTTATACCTGCGTTCTGGCCAAAGAATCAGGCTTTTCCGTGTTACTATGAATTGTCCTTTCCCCAGTCCGTGCATAATTGTTTTTGAGCTGTGATACATTATTAAATTGCTAAACACTCATTGGTAACTGATTCCACAATCTAACTAAAGCCTGGGTCAGAAACCTCTTGTTTGCTATATTCACTATAACAGCAACACTGAAACAACTTTGTCTAGTAATAACAAATTCCTGAAACATTTTCCATAAATAATTTATAGGCTATACTGTAAATGATAAGTCTCTCTAGTCCATTTAGCATGAAAAAACTTCCAGACTTGGAATTCACCTAGTGAATTTTCTCTTAACATCTCTATCATTTTTTTTTGTTTTGTACTTTGAATAGACACAAAAACTGCATTATATTCCAAAATGGATCTGATAATAGAGATGTAAAGATTACATAGACTACAGGGACCATTGAAACTTATGGATCTAAACAGTAGACTTATTATTCCCAGGGCTTTTGATCTCAGAATATCAGCCTGTTACTTCTAATTATCCCCAATTCAGTTATAGTACTGACAGATAGTACATTTTAACCATCCAAATGCAAGAGAACAAGAATCATCTGTTGACCAAAATAATCAGTTTAACTACTGTTAAAAATCATCAGTTTACACTTACTGGCTCACCAAAAAATCAGTGTATACCAAGATTATATATATTCTCTGTTCTGAAGGAAGGATGGGCCTCCTTGAAATTGATTACATGTATAGATCTGCAATCGTGGGACTCAACACATATCTACTGACCTCACAAGATCCAAATGTGGTGAAAGTTTTGAAACATGAGGAGAATAAATCTAAGATTACATCTCTGCTTAATTTAGCAGAAGCATATTGACATCTAGCAGGAATGTCAATCAAACCAGAAGTGGATAAAAATCAAGTAGCAACTGAATGTGCTAAAAAACAAAAGAAAGAATATAAGGTGAAGGACCAGATGAGAAGGCAAGAAATGCGGGGAAAAAACATAAATATAGTTGCAAGTATAGAAAATGTCTGGAAGAGCCTCATGTTGATCAAGAACAAACGCAGGAATGGTTAAGGAGAGGTGAATTTACATCAAGAAATTAAAGGTTAATATTGGCAGCCCAAGATAGTGGGCTATGTACATGCTGGTTTACTAAGTCCATTGAACATGTAGGAGAAACAGACATATGTAGGTTTTGTGGAACCAAATAGGAAACAATCACACACCTTATTGCTGGTTGTGACTCTCTAATGGCAGAGGGACTGTATACTGAAAGGCATAATAATGTGGCGAGATTGTTACACTGGAGATTGTGCAAACATTATGGTAGCGAAGTGGCTGAAAAACAATGTAAACATGAGCCACAGTGAATCATACAAAATGATGAAGTTTACATCACATGGGATCACCCAATACCAACAGTCCAAAAGATAGATGCGAGAAAACCAGATATAGTGATCCAAGAAAAGAAGACAAAAGTATGATTGATCATTGAAATTCCCACATCTAGTGACTACAGTGTCTTGCATACAGAGAGACACAAAGTTATAAAATACCTCGATCTGCAGGCAGAAACGAGAGCCATGTGGAAGAAAGATACCCAGACAGTTCCAATAGTAGTAAGAGCAACTGGTCTTATAAAAAAGAATTTACAATCATATTTAGATATGTTACCAATTCATGTAACACCGTATGAATTGCAGAAGGAGTCATTACTGGGCACATTGTGGGTGCTGCGAAGAGCACTTTTGGCTAACAACAAAGAGTGAAACAATACTAATTTCAAGAACTTTAATCGTACTTTGACTTAGGAATGGGGTCCATTCCCGTCATGGTATTAGAAACCAAAATAACTTGGAGGAATTAAAAAAGAGGGACTTAGGTTAAGGTCGATATTATCTGAAACTTAGTGACTAATGCTAAATAATTGCTGAATGCATCAAAATCTTCAGTGGGTATAATCACTATCCCTAGCTTAAAATCATCAGCATACGTTGATACCAGCTTAGAAATGAAGAAAAAATATAATTATATAAGACTAACCTTGAGATAACTTGCATATTTACCCATACAGAGTAACTACCCAGTTTAGTAACCTGCTGCTACCTATACTTCAGCCACTGTATTACTCATCTAAATATGAAATGATTTATACTGAGTTAGACTCGTGATAGCTTTATGTGACAATGAATCAACAGCTTTGCCAAAATCTAAAAAGATGTAACATATATAAACCACAATCTAATGCCACATTGACATTATTGTGTAAGTCTACCTGGTTAAGGTAGATCTTACCAGCAGAAATCCATGATGAAACATATCTAAATGATCCCCATACACCATATCCTACATCATGATCTGTATCATTCAGAACTCAAAACCTTTTTCCAATGCATTGGTTAAGCTTATGAGGCAATAATATTGTCAAAGATCCTTGGCATCAATCATTCTTTTGCATGGGCATTGCAATGGTGAATATCCTTCAGAAGATACATTCCCATTCCTTAATAATGCATTAAAGATATCTGTCAAAGGATGTTCAAGTGACTCTCCAAGCCTTGAGATCAGATATCCTGACATATTATCACATCCCATACTCCATGACTTCTACACAGCCATGACGGCCTTATGCATCATCTGCCTGGTGAGGAAATTCAGTAGTCACAGTTAAGAATACATGTTCTTGACAAAATACTCATTAAGGCACACTGCCTTATCTACAGGGTTTCTCAAAACAGTACTATTATGGTTCAGAGGACATATCATAATGATTGTCCATGCTTCTGAGTTCACATATAAAAAAGACTTATCATTTTCAGTACACATTTGAAACCCCTTAAGCTTTACAGCCATAAGTAATTATAGAGTTATCTATATTATTTCCATTTCCTTCCTAAGCAATTTTTTAATGCACCAGTACATACAAACAAGTTTGCATATCTGCTGTAGGAGTCAGAATTCTTCATTTATAAATTACAAGCATTACAATGAAGTCATAATGTAGAAATGCAGCTGTCCTATCACTGTCCATGTTGCTCATTCTTCTTATCTGAGAAATAATCTGAGACATGCAGTCTGTAAGGCATTTTGTATCATTTTTGTATCATTGTCCTTAAAATGCATGAGAATATTAAATAGCAAAAATATACAGTTTTCAACAAAAGCAGGGGAGGTTGGACATTACTGAACAGAAACTGTGAAATATGTGCTGCTTAATTACATTTAAAACCTTGATGCAGTTTGTTCTGCACTTTGTAAGCCTAACCTAGCTAACACAACCACTGGAGGAAAGGGAGTCTGAACTGATGTTGTGCTTTCCTGCTTTCTACCTGCACAGTACCTGCACTATGTCTACGTCTACTACACAGGGCCAAGAATTTGGGATTCAGCAATTCTAATGAGTTCACACCTCATCTGCAACTTCACTGTACTCACAGGCCTGAATCTACACTATAAAAAGGAAACTGTGTAGCTAGGGAGCCTGAAGGTGAGGAGGCTTGTTTATGTGGATAACAGAGAAGAAGATTGCTGTAACTTTAGATTTATCTGTACATAAGACTACTGATCTTCATAAGGTGTGATTGCATTTTTCAGTTATATACTGGATATGCTCAGATGTAACTTAGAAATGTTTTTATATATGCATTAGCAAATGCTATTTTTATCTGTATGCGCTTCTTAGAAGTTTACTGATGGCATATACATTTTTTATTAGGGCATTTTACTTTCTCAGATGCACAGCCTTATTAACTTTCATCACAAGTGCTAATGTTATAACTGTTCCTCTTTACACTCTTCTGTTGTTATTTCAGTGAAATGTAAATGTCCTACATTGTCAATAACACAGGAGTGTTAGTCTTCTATGATGGCCCACAGACACCTCTAGGGGAGTTCTGGCCACAGGTAGAGGTGACTGGCAATTGCATAAAATTGAATGCTCTGTGGCAATGTTTTGGGGGCAATTTATTTAATTGCACGTATATTCCTTTGTTTGGCAGAAAAATGTGTAATTTGCCTGTTGTTTTGGGGGTGGGGAGCCAAGTTCCATTTCTGCATTGGCACAAACAAAATTGTTTGTATAGAGGTTTTCGTTGCTATTGTTATTTTTCTTGTTTTGGATCCAACCTTGATTTGTTTATGACTGTGATATGTTACAACCGCATAAACCCTGTTTATGTTTGAATATCTTGAATGTGTTTGTTTCTCCAGCAGGTAATATTGAAAAGCTACTTTTATGTGTTATATCTAAGCAGGACTTTTATTTATGTATATTATCCTTCTTTTGTGTTTTCTGTCACCTAGGACTGTGGCACCCAGATGTCCCAATTCTCACAAACCCCCCTTCAGTGATCCTGAGAATGATGTGATTGTCCAAGCATTTAGGTGACATGGTGCCATTCTGCTTAAGAGAGGACATGGGGATATGTGTGAAAGAATGCAAATTTGGTATTAGATAGTGTATGATGTCAATGCTGTTGGAGGCCGCAGCAGAACATATGGTCAGGTGCATCATAGGGCCACTGACATGATTTCATTGGCCCGAAGGAGAGCAGCTGCAGTGGCCCATGGACAGATGGCTACCGGGGAGAGGGCCTGCTACAGATCCACCAATGGCACTAAATGAAGAGTTCCTGTCCACTGTCAAGGATCCAGAGAGCTCAGTGGAAAGTGTGATTGATGTTGTTGCTACTGTTTCAGGGAGGACAAGTATGTCCCATGAAGAGTTTCTAGGTAGGCTTACTTATGTCAGTTATAATAAAATATTGACAGCAATACTTAAATTTGTTTAACATTTTTTTTTTTGGGGGGGACTGGTTATAGATTGATACAGTTAACAACACATTCTGGTTCATTACACATGGGCTTGGGGTGGACGTGCCATCCAAATTACTGTTAAATGTATCATTAATAGACATATAAAAAGCCAAAATTGTTTACCCCCTGTGTTACTCTTAATTGTGATGATGGTGTCCTTGCCTTTTGCTTAACTTCTTCCCGGACCATCCTCCCTAGAATGTGTGGAATCATCTGCACATGGTAAGCCAATCATATTTATTTCAGTACTGATGAGCAGTTCACAGAAATATTTATTTTATTTGTTATGTGTGATTTGTGTGTCAGGACTGTGTGTGTATTTCTGCACTGTCTGTAATAGTGATACCACTATTAGTTTGTTAGCTTATATTGAACTGTAGTAGTGCAGCTATTCATTTCTTTACCGAGTTTGTTGCTTATTATCACAGGTGAGCCTGACAGTGGAAGTGTAGGACTCTTACCACCTGACGGCAGACTCTGATGATGATAGTGGGTAAAAAGAGGCACAGTTGGGAATGCAGAGGTTGACTCTGGCACTGACTTTGACATTCAGCCATCCCCTGTAATTCCATTGGACACAGCCAGTAGGCCTACACCAACCCATTCCAGTGAGCCCCCAGATATTGGACAGGTGGGGGTGAGATGCTCGAACAGGGCAGTATGGCTACTGTGGCTTTGGTGCCTGTTGACTCTGGCCATAACCAAAGTATGGGCAAGTTGCCACTCAGGAGGGTTGTTAGGGGTGCTCAGAGGAGGCCTGCAGTCTGTCCTCCACCTGATCCAGTTGTGTCTTTCTGTGGCACTTGACATTTGTTTAGGGCCATAATGGAGGTGCAGGCACATTCCAGTAGGGCCTCTGAAGAAATGCTTAGGGTAGTAGATCTGGCATAGGCTGACATGCGTAAATGCCTCCACTGTGTTGCTGATTCGGTAGATTAGATGAATAACACGTTGTAATGGGCGGTGTCTGTGATGGAACATCTGCTGGGAGGGGGACGGCATCCACATGGGCATAGGTCAGTCACATCATCTGATGTTAGCCAATATGGCCATGCCCGATCATGATCCATAGTGGCACTACTTCCACTGCTACATCAGTGGTTGAGGTATCCACAGCCAGACACAGCAAGCCATGGGATCATGGTCCTGGGAGTACTTGTGAGGACAGCTCATCCAGCAGACATCAGTCACATTGAAGTAGCATCAGTGCATCTGATCGTGGGTGTGGATGTGCCAGTGCAACTCCTGGCAGAGCAAGTTCTTGTGGTCAGGTACAATGACAATGAACTGCTACCTCTACCTTGCACAGTTCACACCTGTCTGACATACCGAGATATAGAGTAGTTAGCACTGAGCTTGGCTGTGTGCTTGCAGCCACTCACACACCAGTTTCACCTGGAGTGCCCATACAGACACACACATACAACAGTTACATGGTTCAGTCATGAGGCTTAAATCTCATTCTGTCTCAGTGGCCATTTGATACTTTGACCAAATGCGTGCCTGTTTCTCTTTCTTACTCACACACACTCACCTACCTTTTGTATCAGCCTAGGCTTCCTACCCCCCTGCCCCAACACACACACATGCGCGCACACACACACACACACACACACACACACACACACACACACACACACACACACACACACACACGCATGCACACACACACACACACACACACACACACACACACACACAAAAATACCCTGTGCAAGTGATAATAACTGCGCCATATCCTTGTTTTCTATTTTATAGATTCATGGATATGCAAGTTTTGTATCTGATGCTCAAGGTGTATAGCTGACTTAATGCTTAGTATATTTGTGTTTGTGATGCTGTTTTGCTAATTGTACTGTTTTCTTACAGGTTTTTGTAATGTGTACTTACCTCTCCCACTCTTACAGCAACAAAGCTAAACCAAGCCATAAATAAAAGTGTGACAAAGGCTGAACAATAGGGAAACTCTTTAAATATTTTGGTCTTATGAAGTTAGTTGACAGAATCAAACAGTTTTTGCGTCAGTATTTTTAAGATTCTTCTGAGGGTTATGAAGTCTGAAACTGAAATCTATGTCATTAATTTCTAATTTCTCTCTTTAATGATTTGCCAGTACAAACGTATGAGGCCAAACTGAGGACACTTGGTGACCATCAGTACTTTTGAGAGGTATGAATGTGTGAATCTTTGATGCCTGAGGCCTATTACTTGACAGAGGACACATGTATTCACATAAGTCACTGCTGTCACATGTTGAAGTCATTGCTGTACAAATCACCCACCTTTTACTTACTTACATTACCAAGTAACAGTATGCATGGATATGCCATTCATTTGTATTATTACACCCTTTCTACAATATTCCAGGTACAACACTTACCTCGTAAATCCAGCAGCTGCTACAGTTTTAGTTCAGGGCTGACTCTGCCTGATGCTAGGAGTACACAGCCATTACATGGGTAGGTAAAGGTTGTGAGCATTGCCTGGCATCAATATTACTGTATGTATGCGCATAGGATGAAGGTTTTAGCTCTTTAGATGATAAGTGAGTGTGCTATGCATTGCTTCTTATCCAATGCCAGGGCATATTGAGCACACCTCTGTCTGCCTACACCCACAGCAGCTACTGGCTCTCCCTCTGACTCCTCACCTGTATGTGGTTGTGGTGACCTTGTCATTGGAGGTGGAATGAGTGCCCCTTCCACTTGTTGATCCTGCTGAAGCTGTTTTCTCAGGAAGATGTTGTGAAGTATGGCACAGACAGTGAAGACTTCAGTACATGTACATGGATTGCAGTGCAGGGCTGCCCCTGATGTATCTAGGGCACTGGAACCGTGACTTCATCAGCCCAAATACATGCTCTATGATATTTCTGTTTTGAGTCAATGCCTCATTATAGTGTTCTTCAGTTGGCGTGTGTGCATTTCTAAGTGTCATCAGCCAAGGTTCTAGGGCATAACCTGCATCCATCAGTAAATGTGCTGTGGGATATCACCCCTAGTAAACATCTCATACACTTGGGAGTTGTGCCAAATATGTGAGTCATGTTAACTGCCTGGTTTGCCACCACACGCATTCAAGATGATTCCCTTAGCGTTACACATGACTTGGCAGTTAATGGAGTGGAAGCCCTTTCTAGTTATGTAGACCCTTCCCTGTTCCCCAAGTGGTGTTTTGATTTCTATATGTGTACAGACTATGGCACCCAGTACTTCAGGGTAGTGTACTACAGGGTAGAACTCCTGCATATTTGTGGCCCTGTCCTCAGGTGTATGGGGAAAATATATGTAATCACTGGCATGTTGGAGCATAGCATTCAGAAATTAATGGAGGATCCTGGACGATGCCTGTGGCACATCTAGCATGTCCCCTTTTGGTCTCTAAAAGGTTCCTGTAGTTAAATTTCTAAGTGCTACACATACATTTGTCTCCACTGGTATTGGCTCCCCTTGGTTTTCCCTCCATCTGAGTTGAGGACAACAGAGGCTGCAGAGTTCCTGTAGGGTGTCTCAGTCCACCCTGTAGCAATCTACAATTTCCACCTCATGCAGATTGTGATAAGTTAAAAGGGGTCTAAAAACTCTTCTCCTTCTTGGCCTTGGTCTATTAGCAGCAGCAGCAGCAGCATAGACTTCAGCCTGTTGCACATACACATGATATAAAGCAACAGCAGCCCCTAACATTCTTTCTGTGTAGACTCCTTCCCATGGCTGTATTCCAATAGGTTTTGGAATTCACAGGGAAGATCAATACTGAGTCTACAGTTACTTTATAGCTTGTTGAATAGCTCCTCCATCTCATATTGTCTGATTAGCATACAATTCAGCTGTTTATGCTGTGATTAGCATACACTGTGTTTAACTGAATCTGAAACTATGCATTACCATGAGTGCATCATGACGCAATGTGCACGTGGTCTTAGTGTACCATGAAGGCTTTATTGAATTTATCCTTACCTACTATAAAAAGGGTACTGTACAATCCCCCTCCTGTATTACAATTAAAATTACCATTATTTCTCAATATTCTATGGTATAGTATGTGCAACAGCCTGAGTATTGGGCCCTTCATAAACGAATATACAGTGGGGACATGTCCCACACTTAATCATGCCATATTTAATATTATAGGGTGTTAAATTCTCTACAATATCTTTCAAGTTGTTACCTCTTTTCTTTAAAAACTGTGGACCATTCCAGAGCTTACCACCAATACCATGTAGATCAAAATGCTAATTCCCAATTCTTATTAAACAAATGTTTAATTTCTTTACCATATATTGTGAGGGGTAATACCATAACTTTCTTAAACTCACTACAAGTGAGAATTTTTTGTGACCCTGTTTTGCTTGTTTCACATTCCAAACCTGGGGTGTATCTGACATCTACACTTGCTACCACCTCCATCATGTCTTTAATTAATTTCATCAGATAACCCCTCTTCAAAAATGATTCCATCAACCTACTAGCTTAATTTAAAAAGATTTGGTCATCAGAAACTAATCTGAATAATCTTACAATTTCCCCATTGACCAAGTTTTTTTGCCAATATGGGGAGGAACTTAAGTATACATTTGAAAGCATTGGCTTATGATAACTATCTTTTCTAATTCAGATCCTTACCACTGCTAATAATGTATAAATAATTTATGACTATGTGGTCAAAATTCAAAGTAAAATTCATGTTTGATTCATATATTCTACAAACTCATCCAATGTTTCAATGTCATTTCGCTAAAAAATAATATATCATCTAAAAATCTTAAGTAAAAAAAATCCAATCCCAGAACTTAGAAACAGCAATATAATAATGAAACTATAATCATATATAGTAAAAATGTTTAAATTACTTAGCTATGACTGTCATTAAAAATTTTGAGTTAAAAAACTTAGAGTCTAACATTTTTTGAAAGGCAGCCTTTTCCAATTCTTATTTACATTTTTCTAGTAATCATTTTTGTGGCAAAAGAAAACTCTAATTAATAGTCAAATGGCCAGACTTTCTAGGCTGGTATCAGGGAAAGTACTTTTAAAGACAAAATGGAAAAATTAAAAAATGTATATATATTTTATGATAGGGTGTTACCCAAAAGATTTACCTGATAATATTTGTGAGAAGGTCGTTTCAAAAAGGATGGTGAGATACCGCCCCAGTACTAAAATATTCTGAGGGAATACAAGTTAAATGGTCTAACCATAAGGAACTATGTAAATCAATTGTTTTGCCTTGTGAATGTGGTCTTAAGGAAATAAGAAGCATTTTGACTAAAAATTGGACAGGGTCTTTTGAACTAGAAAAAAAATTGGTTATGAATCCACATATAGGGTTTAGAAAATGTTGAAAAATTAAATCTTATTTTAAAAGCAATAATGGAAATGCTATGAATCAATATAATAGAAAAGGGATAGTAAAATGCAGGGTATGTACTTCCTGTAGATTTACTAATAACAGTGTTAATATTGTCATTGTTTAATACCCTAAAGTTTTAACAAACAATTGGAAATGTAATTGTACAATAGCAGGGGTGGTCTATGTGGCCACATGTACTACATGCTCTACCTTTCATGTGGGTAACACTAAACATCCTCATCAAAAAAGATTTATCAGCATTTATATGCTATAAAAAGCATGATAAAAATAATGCATGTAGTGTCTATTCTGATAAATGCATAGGTTTTATGAAGTTTATTTTTTCATTTTTGAAAGTTGCATAAAATGTTATTGGGGGCAATTGAGATAGCTATTAAGAATTCGATTAATTACATTGTTAGATGCTGCGAATAGCCTAGGTTTGAATGATAGGATATCAATACAAAGTATACTATAGATGAGAACTGATAACATTTAATTATGTAATAATGCAATATTATTTTAGTTAGGTGCTTTTTAGTATAAAGTTCATAAATTAACTGTTTTAAATGATTTATTGAGATGAATTGTGTATAATTTGTATATGTATTTTTAGGGTGATGCTATTGTTCTTTTATTTTAACCAGTTACTGTCTTAATTGTTTTCATTGATTGATGTGCTATGTATTTGGTGGGAAGTTATGTAATTACTGTACTAATGAAGTTTTGTGGTGTACTTAATGAAAGCAATAAACTGTGTCCTTAAAACTGTGTACCAAGTGCTGTGTTTAGTTTTTTTATGAAATTTCAAAAAAAACAATCCCCAGGATTCAATAAAATCTATGTGGGCTCCATGTAGAGCCTACACAGAATGTGCCTGTGTACACAGCCACAGTTCCCCCTTGGCAGCAAGCCATGCATATTAATCATGGCCCGCTGCCAAGGGAGATCATAGTAAATGAATATTGAATTAATGTAGGCAGTAGTGTAGAGGCTGTCCCGTGGTTGTGGACTCCTGGACAGATGTTATGCACAGGATAAGAATCCCTGCAATGTACCCTGCACTGTAGAAATTTGTGTGAATTATAATATTTTTTTTCTGTTTTTCTTTTTTTTTAATGGCCATTTGCATGGTGAGGTGTGGAGTGCAGTAGTGCCAAGCTGCATTTACACATACACAGGTGACATCTGCCCAACATCTAAAAATAGAAACTGGATCATTAATTATTTATTTTTGTCTAGTTTTTTTTTTTTTTTTTATGTTATTTCTTTTTGAATGGCCATTTGCCCAGGGTGACACAGTGCTTAGCAATGCTCACAGGTAGCTTAGTAGTATATGTGAAGGTATACTGGTTTTCTCACTATCCAAGTAGTGACATAGGTGGAGTCATGGCCTAAATTGTAGCACATCCAGGGCTCGAGTCCTGAGTGGTCATACCTTTTTACATTTATTGCTGTGAAAATGTGTTAGGTGATCTAAATGGAAGTTTACTTCAAAAACAAAATTGCTAAATTTGGAAAAGTTGTGCGATGCTAAGCACTGCTTAAACATGGTCAACAGCTATTCCTGTTTGCGCATTGCTAAGCTCCACTGAAACAGGGTTGTGTAAGTTTGCAAGATGCTTGGCTCCGCTAAGCTGGTTTGCATGATGCTAAGCAATACGGCACTTTTTTGAATGTTACACTTTGATGTGTGAGGGTGGAAAAATAGCCTATATTAAGGCCAATAGGCTGTATTCACTGCATGTGTGTTCTGATGTGACTCCAGTCAACTGTAAAAATGAAATTAATAATGAATGCAAAAGTAATTCCCTGATAAATGTATTGCATAACCCACAGTATGGTTCAGGGCTGTCTTCAGGCCACTTTGAGTCAAATAACCCTCTCTATTCCTCCCACTCCAGGAACAAAGTATGTGGACAAAAATAGCCCACATTCTAGGCAGATATCATGTGTATAAGTGACAGATTTGAAGGAACAATAACAATAAAGTTTAAAGCAGGATTGTGCTTTCATAAGTAATGTGTTCAAATAACTGCAGTAGGGCTGTATTCATTGCATGTGCATTCTAATGTGACTGCAGTCAATTGTTACATTAAGTGCACATGTCTGATGGAGTCACAGCTTTTTTGTTCTATTCCCATTCCGGCCAACTAAGACATGAGCAGCTGTGTCTTCTACTTAATGTACACAAACATACCTCTCAACTGTCACAATTTCTCGTAATGTAATGACAACTGCCCAATCTGTCTAGCCCTTGATTAGCAGATAAATGATTATCTGGAATGCAATGTATTTGCAAATCCATTTACAGAACACCTCGGTAGTAATGTATGAGTACAGTATGTGAAAAAGTTCAATGTAGTTGTGTACCTGCATTTGTTAGTGCTTGGCCCATACTGTCCCATGCTAACAGCTTGAGAGGTATATACATGCAACATCATCTATAGAAGAAGTGGAGTCACTGTACTCACAACTGACACTGCACACCTGTAGAAGTATGTATTAGTAGTCTGTGTAGTAATATCATCTGCGATTTCACTAATGGTATGTTTTTCCTCTCTCTCCCCACCCCTTACCTTCTTTAATTTATTAATGTTATTTATTATTATGATTTAATATTAATATATTCTGTTAAACTAACTGTTATGTTTGCCTTATGGGTTATTTCATACAGGTTTGCTGTTAACATACTTACTGTTATGTTATTTATTGTTGTGTTCTACATAATATACCTTATTATGTATTTGCATTAATCAATATTATGTTCCATTATGTTAATACTAACATTGGTTTGGTTATTACTAATCTTAACTTACGTTTATATTTAATTTACTACAGGGCAACAAGGCTACAGGGTGACAAGGTAGGCTGGTAACAAGGTGATCCACCTACCTTGGCTCTTCTGGCCGTGGCACTGGAGCCCAAGATGTCTAGGCTGCAGTCTGGTGGTGCTCCTCGTCTGCCCCTCCACTACCTGTAGCATTGGGTAGTTCTGTGCCATGGGCCGGGCTGGGCCCCCCATTTGGGAGCAGGGGTGGAAGGTATGATTTTTGTCACCCATGATGAACTACCAGAAATGGTGCACAGGATAATCTTCTAAACTTTCAGATGTTGCATGCGCTGGATGGAGAGCATGCTTGCCACCCTGGTGGGGCAACCTTGCCCCGGACACCAGCCTCCACCACTGTCACCACAGGGGCAATGAAGGAGCAGTGCCAACAGTCACATGGGTGGGGACTTGAGTCGCCCTGATAGCTTGTGGAGGCATCTGAGACTAGGATTCCACAACACCCTCCCCATCCAAGGTGTTCACCCCCCTCTTGTGTCACCTACCAACACTGTATGCTGTCTTGTCTGTATTATCTGCCTGCAAAAGCTTCCTCACCTTTCCAACTTACCTTTCCCACACTTACCTATGTCCCTTCCAACATTCCACTCTCACCTTAAAAAAATGGGTACCTGTCCCAAAAAAACTATTGTCCCATATATAGCTCTCCATTTCACACATGTCCACCTGACACATGTAATTTGATCCAATTGGCTTGACAATGCAGTTATGCTGTCCTCACCCCTCTCTCTGGTGGTGACAGTCCAAAATCATCTATAAATTCTGTTAAAGTGCACAGTTGTTGCCATACAAGAAATGGTTCTTTCCTACACCCTTCCTGCACATACCTACCTGCCTTCCACTATGTTGTTCCCTCTACTTGCACCCCATTTCACCACTGTCCTATCTCCAAGTTTTTCTTTTCATTAAAGATTTTGTGTTGCGCAGCATCACTAAGGTCAGCTAAATGGAGCTATATTTATATATGTGCTTGAAATGGTAATAAACATGTACAAAATGTACACCTGTGCCCTATTTTGAACCCAAGACCATTGCACCTGCAGATCTGTGCATTAACTTGGCACACCACACAGCTGTTAATTAAAACAGGTGGTTTAAGCAAAACATAGTAATTGCAAGTTACCGTCATTAAGCATGCGTAACCAGATTTGCGCATTGTGCCGCATCGCTCAAAATTGCTGAAACAATAATGGAAGAGCTAGGAGTATAACTTGGAGTCTGGTACAGGACTACACCACAAGAAAGCCAAACATAGAATAATGGATGTAAGTAAGGTCTATAATAGTAGGTAAATGTGCATTTTTATCAGCAGCATTTAGAAATACACCTGTTAAAACATTAATGGCAAAATACATGTTCTACTGGGACTCAGGTGGAAAAATACACCCCATATAAAGCTAGGCACATGATAATGGATGTAATGGAGGTATATCACAGCCTGTATGTGTGCACTTACATCTTGACAAATACACATGCCATAACAGGGACTCAGTATCTCAATCTGTTAAATGCTTTGCAAACAGTAATTTTTGCCACACGTGGTCCTGGGTTCAAATCCCGTGGTGTGTAGCATTTAAATTACACTATTGTGAAGCCATCAATGAATGACTGAGTCATCCACTCTTTATCCACACAATGCATTTCAAATGGAATGTCTGCTTTTCAATGATGGAAGTCAAAGGCCTGCAGATAGGAACAAAGTTGACATATCCCTTTAGTAACACTATAAAGTGCATTAAGTGTCAGGTCATGCATTAATATGCATTCACAGATGATTTTAACACAGGTAATGCAAATGAAGCCCACTAATATCAGAGTGCAGCACAGAATCATTTCATAATGATATCACAGTTTAGTACAGTTGCACGACTAACGTACACATACGGAGGTCCTTCTAGTAACAAGGACTGCCAGCACACACATTCCAAATGAGTACCATAATGTAACATATGGCTTGGTAGTTGCCCAAATTTATTTATTTATTTTATTATTTATTTTACATTTGTTGACTGGGATAGTCCATCTGGGTGTGAGCCCATTTTCAGCAGAGGCCCGGGGAGAAAAGCTCCAATAAAACAAGAACAACATTGACAGGTACAGTGTTGGATTTACATAGAATTTAACAGAAATATCTAGAGACAATAAAGAAAGTACAATATACAATAAGCACATAGTGAAAAGGAGAATTTTTTTTTTTTTTTTTTTTTTTTGAGGGCAAGGGTCCATCTTTAGTTGAGTATACTTTAACAGGTGTACATATGTATACCCTTTCAAAAAAAAAAGAAATTGTCAAATTATATTTCATAATGGTATATTTACCCCCTTATGTTGCTCAAGGACACAACAAACATGTTGCCTATTACTTTGTTAATGATACAGTTGGCTAACATGCTTACCTTAAACACATGCCTTAATTTGCAGTGGAATGGATACCTTTAATCTGGCTCTGCCTCTACAACAAGGTTTCCACAGCTCCCACACTTACTCTTACAGATTTTTGTCCTCCAGAGTGTTCACACTCTCTGCCTATGCCTTTTGCCTACAGCATCAGCTGCAGCCTGTAGCACACATATCTGTATGTAAAAAGGTAGCTGCTACAGAAAGGGCTTCTAATCTACATGAAGGCCTTACATCTTGTTTAGTGCTTGCATGTCATTGGCTGATTAAACTGCAAATCAGCTGTGTTGGCTGCTAATAGCATTTCAGAATCACAGATTGTTTAAGAGCCAATTACCTGGCAATGAGAACCATGCTAAAAAGGCAAACAGCTAGCTAAGGGAACCATTCTGTATGAGACTTTCTTCACACACTAAATGCGTTGCCAAAAACTTTATATATCTGCACATATCAACAGATGAGTATTGTACTCCATCAGGTATGTAACCTTCTTGTTTGCAACATGATGTATATGTGTGAACATACTTAGGAGAATGGGGATTACATCATTAAGCCTTTCTTAGAAGAGTAATGATGACATGTCATTGATCTCCAGATTTGTTACACCTACAGAGGACATAGAGTACATCAAGGGTGGAATGTTTTTTTGTCAGTGTGGCACACTGGTCTTGTGGGGATTTTCCTTTATAGTGGTTCTTATAGCACATTGCTGTTTGTTTGGAATTGTTGTTTTGACATATTATCAGGGGGATTATCCCTAAGGGCCACACTGCAATGGACTCCTGTGTTGGGTGTGTGATCAAACAGCAGTATCTGTCATGGCACAAACAGGAATAGCTGACTATTGCTAGTATCTTAGTTGTATCTACACCCTTAGTATGTTTGCACACAATGGAATATGACATGTGTGATCAAGCAGTGAATACTGCCAGCCAGTCTGCTCTTTTTCTATCTCTTTATAGTATACTCCCACATATGTGATCCTGACATGTGTTCCCATTTTGTTATCTGTGAGGAAACATGTATGCAAGACACCATGCCCCTTTTACGGATGATGAGAATGATATAATCCTGGAAGGCCTCCATCAACACCATGAACTTCTACTGTTCAGAGGGAAGCAATATAAGAGCAACAGGCATCATTGTGGGCTGACCTTGTCTGTGATTTTAATGCCATTTGTCACCAGAGCAGGACATATGAGCAGGTTTGACACCGTGCAACAGATATGATAAATGCTGCATACAGAAGAGCATCAGATGTGACCAGGGATCGTGGTATCACCAGTGGAAGGCCTGTAGTGGAACAAACACTCTCAGCTACTGAGGCATTCCTGGCAAACCTAGGAACACACGACAGCTCTCAGGCATCCATCACACTGTTTATCATGGATGTGGGTGCCATGTTTCCACATCAGAGGAGTGTCTAGGTAGGCTTAGACTGATCAGCACTGGAATACTGTAGCATTCAGTGTGTCAGGGTATACATACATTTTCATGGGTGTCAGGTGTTCATTTTTGGGGGGAGTTTAACTGCAGTTTGAATCTCATGCTCAGATTTTGACCAACAGAACAATTAACAAAGTAGCTACTGTAAATGTGAGATATATGGATGTATAACCCTGCTATAGTGCAACATACGGTGGTGTTTTCATTACCTCTCCCTCAACTTTTCAAAGGTCCGTCAGGAATCGGACAAGGCCATAGTCCTGCTCCCATTAAGCAAAACACTGTTTTTTTACAGATGTAGATTTATTGCAATGTACTCCTTAAAGTGTCATCCCAGGCCTGCTGGCTGGATTGATGGACTGGCAGTATGAATGCCAACTGCACAGATATTTTCTGACTGTACACACTTTAGAGTCATACCTATCCCTTGTAGGTGAGACCACACTGATAGATGTGACAGTATTGTCAGGACATTACATATTGCCATATGTGTCAACTGTGCAGAGTGTTGACAAATGTCAACAGTGTACCTCACTGTTGCGGATGAGGTTGTTGTTTACCAAGAGATGTTTTTCACAAGTAACTTCAGAAGTTTGATGAACCACTGATGGAGATGAAACTCAAATGAACCACAAAACAGAGAGGCCAACTAATTTCAAAAAACACTTTAATAAAAAAAAAACTCCAATTCTAGATATCCTCTAGTGCCTTGAATGAAAGCCTTTTACAGAGTATATTAGTGTCCCTACCTATCATCCTTTATATACACCATTGCCAGTTAATTAAACAATTAATCAATTAAATAAAAAAATGAATCAATTAAAGCACCTATTCATTTAAAAAAACATTTTATATCAAACATTCCAGTTGCATTCCTTATTCATACATTTGGGAAAAAATGCATTAAATTTCAAAATGTAAATAGATTTTTTTCTTCTCAGCTGTTTTTTTATATCATTTATCATTATTTTTTCTTTATGCACTTGTTCCACTACTGTTGCATGTAACCCTACAGCATTAATACTGTGTGCTTGTTGAAAATGTGTGGCTACTGGGCTAACGTCTTTATTTTTTTTCTGATATCTCTCAAGTGTTCTTTCAACCTAGTAGATAAGTTTCTTTTACTTTCCCCTATATACCGTAATATTTGCCACAAGAGCATTTCAAAGCATATATAACCCCTTCACTGTTACAGTTAAAACACTCTTGCTCTTGAAATCTTTTGCCATTAATCTGGAGAAAACTTCTCGCTACAAATTGACATACTATACATTTTCCACAGGAGAAAGTATCCTGTACGGCCACCCCTTCCTGCCTTGTTGAAATTGGGGGACTAAACTTTCCATGAACTAAAAAGTCCTTAATGTTTCTCCCTCTCATATAGGATAACCTTAATTTTTTATCATTTAAAAAATTCGACCACAAATCCCTTTCTAAAATAGCCCAGCAATATTTTATCAAGTCTTTTAGTTGCTCTGAAAACAATGCATATTTAGTAACAAAATGTATGAAATTGTGAATATTATCCCCTCTCTGTAAATTACTTCTACTCTTATGTTTCTTACGATACACCCTAACCTCTTTCCAATTTACTTTCTTAACTGCTTCATTGATTAAATCTCTTTTAGAACTCCTCTCAACAAACATTTTAACTGTCTTATTCACCTCTTGTTCATATTCATTTTTGTCACTACACAATCATCCAACCCTCAAAAATTCACCATGAAGAACGGATTCTATGGTATGGGATGGGGTCGCAGCTACTTCCATGTAATATATAATCATAATTATCAAATTTCCTAAGTATTTTTGTTTTAATAGTGCCATCATTCTTACCCTCAATTGTTATATCCAAATAATTGACCTTATTACCTTGTTGCAGGTCATCAAAGCCTATATTAAATGTGTTTCTATGTAGGCTCTGAATAAACTCTGCCACTCTATCATACCCACCCTCACAAATAAAAATCAAATAGTCTATGTACCAAAATACGTTACTACATGTCTAATAAAAAACTCATTGTTGTAAATGTACAAGCTCTCAGAGTAACCCATAAATAGGTTTACATACATGGAGACAAACGTTGCCCCCATGGCTGTCCCCTGCAATTGTTTAAACAGTTCTCCATTAAACTCAAGCATATTATTTTGCAAACAAAACAAAATTAATTCCAGTATGTAATGTGTACTAGGACTATCACCTAAAAAATGTAATACTGACTCTAACCCATGCACATGTTTTATACGAGTATACAGGCTTGTTACATCTACTACTACAAAATATCTTTCCCTTTGCCATCTTATATCCTTTATTTTTTCTTTAAAATCAAAAACATCCTTAATATAGGATGGCAACCTAATCACTCTTGTTAACAAATATTGATGGAGAAAACAAGAAATATTATGGGTAAAATATCCACAGGCCGACACAATAGGATGGCCTGGTGGGTTACTTAAACATAGGTTCATAGGTTCATAGGTAGGTACTAGGCTATCTGCCCGAAGGCATTTATAAGCCTAGCCAGAATATGTTGCATTTTGCCACCCCCTTGGATTAGTTTCCTGTACCTCTGTCCAGCAGAGCCATTGAAGTAATCCCTAGGGTAAATTTTCTGTTTCCCATCCACTCGTCAAGGTTTCTCTTGAAGAGGGTTAGCGAGGAGCACTGCCTAATGTAGATTTGAATCTTGTTCCAGTGCATGGAAAGTCTGTGGGACAGGAATCTATCCCTCCAGCACGTTCTATTTATTGTTGTGGTGAGGTTTAGATCCCTGGAGCGTGTGGCTCTAGGGGATATGGTTTTCTTTAGGTGGATACTAAAATACTCTAATGTATTTTAGGCACTCAGAAAAAATGAGCCATAGAGCAGTCCTTACTATCAAATACATGTTGTAAATCCCTAAGGGAAAATAATTTAATCTAAAACCTTTATTTAATAGTGTTCTATACTCCTGTACAGCCTCATAATACTTTTTTTACATCCACCTTCTCATATATTTCCTTATTATACAAGTGGTTATAGCACATTTGTGAATATTGAAAGAAGTGTAAAACCACTAATTTTCCCCATTTATCTGCAGGTTTGAATACCAGGTCTTTTCTGTGACTTAAATCATTCAGACTCTGCCATTTCTCTTTAGTTAAATTATATCCAGTTTTTTTTTCTTTCCACAAAAAATGTCATATTCCTTTTCAACACTATATTTCAAAAAAGTTGAAAATTGCTGAATGGTGTCATTTTTAAATGGGGGAAGAAAGCCATTTTTACATAATACACTTTCTGTATTAAATTTGCTATATGCATTAACTTCAAAGTCAGAATTACACAAAAAAAACTTTCATTGTTGCAATCTGAATCTGTGTTGCTACTAAAATCACACATATACATATCTTTCTCCTTAAAAAAATAAATAAATGTAACTTACCTATAAATTTAAATATTTCTACTTTTAATTTATGTAGTCTTGTCAATGATGTTAGGACAAATTTTAAACCTTTATTTAATACATTAATTTCAGGGTAGGAAAACTCACACCCAGACAAATTCACAACGTAACCACTATTTAAGAAAACAGTCTTGTTATGTCCACCTGTAATAGGAACTGTCTCTGCTGACCCATATTTAGTTACGTTTACTTTGTTTGAAAGAGCGAGGGCTCTCTCTATATTTGTCTGGTCCATTTCAAGATCTTCTGCAAATATCTCTCGGCCCTTGTTGATTACCAAAAGGTCTCTGCATGTAGGCCTCATTTTGAGCTCTTGGGTAAGTTAGGAAATTCCTGGTACTCTTCGCTATCATACTCTGTAGAAAAAAACATACTCTTCATTTGCGATGCATGCTGGCAACTTCCTGTTTCCTGTTCTCCTTGAAACCTCACCTTCTGGCGTTGATTTCATTGCCTGGATACCAAAATGAACACTTGATTGTGTTGATAGTCACCCAAATCGTGGATTAACTTTAGTTTTGTCCTCTCAACTAATTCTTTCTCATGGGCCGACAATATTTTATTCACATTTTTGAGAAACTGTTCCAAAATGTCTGGACTTGTGCACTGCAAAATATCCTTACATAATACCTTAGTTTCTTCTTTGAGTTTTTGTCTTTTCAGTGCATCCCTCTCCATCAGAATGGTTACCCATTCTACACTGCATTTTTGGGCTGCCACTACCCATCGTGCATGAAACTGTTTATTCTCTTCCAGGCTGAAATCAAAAGGTGTGGATGGATTCTTTATAGCGTGCAAACCTCTAGGTGTTATATTCAGCTCCAGATATCTCTGGAGACTTTGCAAATTTAAAAACACTGAAGTCTCCTTAAAAAATATTTTTTCCATCTTATCAAACAGTACCTGAATTTCTGGAGTTGAGGCCAATCTAGTATTTTTCCCAACAGCTGCAAACTACAGAAGGTTGTTGGAAAATAATGTACTCATGCCCTACTAGATGAGGTTGGGGGTCAAGCAGGTCTCTAATAGTGACAACAGTGTATACAGCGTAACATATATATTGCAACATAGTACTGCAGAGTTTAATAGGGCAGGTATTAATGTACTGCTTTTCCATTTTTTATAACAGGTAAACAGGGAGATTGGTCTCTGTTCCCTTCGCAACCTAATGTCAATGTCTCTTCCAACTCTGATGATGATGGTAGCCAAAAGGAGTTACAGTTGGGAGTTGCAAGGGCTGAATCTGTCTCAGAGGTTTATATGCCTCTTCCACCCTCATTACCACTGTACACAGTCAGTATGCCTACACATACCCAGTCCCCGGAAGCCACAGATATTGGATAGTCAGAGGGTGGAGACATTCAACAGGAAAGTGTGGCAACTATGCTGCAGTGAGTTTGGATACTGGCCATAGCCAAACAGCTGGTGAGGTTCCACACAGGTGGATTGATAGGGGTTCTTGTAGGAGGCCTGATGTCCTTCTACCACCTATTGCAGGTGTGTCATAATGGGGTCACTCTGTGTATGTTTAGGGCCATGATGGAGGCACAGGCAAATTCAGAAAGGAACTCAAGATGAATGCCCAGGATTATGGATGTGGCACAGTCTGACATCCATGACTGCCTCCACTGTGTTGCTGATACCCTGGATCAGTTGACTGGTGCAGTGGAAAGACGGTGGTCTCAGACAGATGGCAAACTATCTGTCTAGGGACACACATTGTCTGTGTTGGAACATCTAGTTGGAATTGAGCTTTGGACCCGTGGATGTAGGGCAGCAACTACATCAGCTGTGAGTCCACATGGCTGTGCACAATCATGCTGCCATAGTTGCAGTACATCCAGCACTCCAGCGGGTAGTGTGCTGTCCACACCAAGACTTGGCAGGCCATGGGCTCATGGTCATGGGTATTCCCAGGTAGGACATGGTCCAGCAGACATCAGTCACTGTCAGGAACTAGCACAGCTTCTGACCTTGGGCATGGAGGTGCCAGTCTGACTTCTGGTAGAGCCAGTTTCAGTGTTCTGGGGCAGAGACGGTGAACTGTCAGCTCTACCATGCATGGTTCAAATCTGTCCAACATACACATACATAGGGCTAGTACTGTGCTTGACTGAGTTCACACACACACTCACACACCACTGTCACAATCAGGTCACCAACAGACACACAGCACATTTCCATGGCCCATTTTGCCTGCTTTACTTCCTGACTCACACACATATTTTCAAACTATTGGGTCAGCCTAGGCCTCCTGTACCCCCCACACAACACCTTGTGCAAGTGATGATACCTGTGCCACATCCCTGTCATCCTATTCATCGATGCAGGGAAATGGACCTATGTGTCTGATGTATAGGGTGACTATATAAATTACTGTGTATTTGTGTAATCCATTGTTGCCTTTGACATGCCACTTGTACTGGTCACTAACAGATACTGTATAATGACATATGTAATGAGTAAACCACATCATGTTGTGTACCTTACATTGTGTGATGTCATAATGGCTGTATACTAACACAATGAAAGGTGTGTCATGGACCTGTTTATTTTTCAGTTTCAGGATTCTGTATGAGAGACCTGTGGATACACAACGGCAATAAACCTATAAACATCACAGCAGGGGATGGTATGTCAGCAGAGAAGAAATATGTCTTCAGAAAGATACAACACTATAGGGGCATGGCTGCATAGGTTCATATGTGTATAACAGGCTAACAAGGACAATGGCTTCATTCAGCCTACTCATGCATCCTTAATGTCTGATAAGGTCTGATACCCTTGATAACTGTCAGCATGGTTTCAGAAGCTAACTTATCTACAAGCTGTAGTGATGGAGATAAACCATCTACAATTTTACTGTGTCCATTACACACATTGTCACACACCAGTTATGATTGTCTTGTTCCGCATCCCATTGTGTAACTTGCACATGATGTGCATTACAGCGGAAGTGTGTTGCACATGCATGGGATCCTGTTACATATAGGGTGTAGTGTGTGAGTTACATACCTGTCTCTCCAGCATGTAGTATTTATACCACAGTGAAGGTGTAGGTGTGTAGAACAGCTAATACATGTGTTAGTCCTGTCTTGGATATGCAGGAGGTACACAGCGGGACCTCACACCTCACTGTATGGCAGCCATACACCTCCCCTCCAAAGTATGTAGGAGACAGACTACACATTCATGGCCTTAACACAGTCTGCATAGGACATGTTATCTACACTATACATTGGTTTACCATGGAACCTCTGTGGGTCTTACAGTTGTCATATATGCCTGTGTAGTGACATAACAAAGGTGTCATTGCACTTCATGACAGGTGTGATGACTGCAAAATACAGTATAACAATGACAATCTGGGATTTACATGCCATTCCTTTCTCTATACGTTGTACAAAACTGAATTACTCCCCACATCTTAACGACCAGTGTCAGTCAAAGGCTAGATCATTTTCTGTGTCCATAAGTCCCTAAGTAATTGCTCAACTGTGTGCGGTGTATGGACAATACTATATTTTCCAGGGATGGATAACTTCCAAAAGGATAGTATTGTGCATTCCTTGGCATTTACTATTTGTCAGTGGCTCTGACAACAACTGAATGTGTGCCTTAGCCCATCCTGGAAAAGTGTTGGTTCTGTGTAGGATTCATTGTCATCTCCTAATTTGCAAGCATCAGCAAATGTAGTCAATCAGTGGTCACTGACAGTGGCTGTGACTGCAGAGAAGGGAATGGCTAGCAGGGGTACTCCATGAATGATTTCTGAGGGAAGTCCACTGGTGACTGGCTTCATTGTAGCAGTGAACTACCCAATGTTATCTTCTCGGATAAGGACTATTAGACACTTGCCTATCCACCAGCTAACATGCTACTCTGTAAATAACCTATGCACTTTTTTCATCAATGGCTTATGGCCTAATATTGTCAAATGCCTTTTCAGGCCATGGTAGGTGGAGTGAATCATATTCCCCTCACCCATTGCATAGTTTAACAGTCAATGAGGTCCACCAGTTAGGGTAGCCATGATCTGCCCTTGATCAAAACAAACTGTGTTTGATACAGTGTCTGTAGGTGTACAACATTGTTACTGATCATTTCCATGATAACTCATGCCATGGCTTTAAATATCAGATGGCTGAGAGATCTGGGGACAGTGTGGCACTGCATGCTAGTTGTCCTCTGTGTAAGTAACTATTGCAGTTACTTCCATCACGTTCTCTAAGAAGATAGTCATCCAATATGTCTGTGCCTGTACAGAGCATAGACAAACAATGGAAGGAAAGGTAATATGCACACCCTGAGAAGGTAAGGCAGGAGGTTTTACACAGGTATACTGCAGTTGGACACTACTCAAGCAGTGTGTCCTGAAAGGACAAAATAACCTTGTGAAGAATGCAGAAAGTAGGGGAGTCAACAGAATTGCAGGTGCCTGGCTACTACTAATGTAGCTCTCACCACAACCACTCTCTCCTGGGATACCATGCTCTAATAATGTTTCTCTCAGCAGAAACAAACAGGATGGGAAGCAGGACAAAGCTTGTTAGGTCATCCACATAGTTGTCCCACATCATGCAAGGCTCTGTAGCTTCGCATACCCTTTCCCAGGTAGGTGCCTTGATTAGCAACCTGAGCAATCAGTTGACTTTTGCATGTATTATGCCTTCTGCTCAAGGGTTGGTGGAATTTTACTATGGTACTGACCATAGGTTCATAGGTTCATAGATTGGTACTGGGCTATCTGCCCGAAGGCATATATTAGCCCAGCCACATTGTACGGTATTCACCACCCCTTTAGTAGTTCCCTAGACCCTTGCACTAGCAGCTAGTACCCTTGGCCCCTATCTAGTAGTGCTGTTGGTGTGATCCCCGGTGTGAACTTTCTGTTACCCATCCACTCATCAAGGTTTCTCTTGAAGAGTGATAGTGAGGGGCTCTGTCTTATGTAGATCGGGACCCTGTTCCATAGTAAGGAAGGTCTCTGCGAAGGGAATCTATCCCTCCAGCATGTTCTATTCATTGTTGTGTTGAGGTTTATATCCCTAGAGCGTGTAGCTCAAGTAGATTTGGTTTTGCTAAGATGGAGCATGTTCAGCAATTCTGGGTTGGACATGGCTCTGTACGTTAGACAGAGATCGTCTCTGAGAAAGCAGTATGTAACAGAGAACAGTCTTAGCTTTTTCAATCGTGCTGCATAGGGCAACTGTTTGAGGCCAGTAATCCTCTTGGTTAGGTACCTTTGTGGTCTCTCCAGCTGCTGGAGATGTCTAGCCAGGTACATTCCAATTGGTGCATTGTACTCAATAATGGGTCTGATGAGGGAAGAGTAGAGGGGCACCATTACATCCTTAGATCTTGATGCGAACCCTTTCGTGATCAGATGGTTCACACAGAAGGATTTTCTAACCACTTTGGCAACATGGTTATCAAAGGAAAGCTGACTATCTACTTGGGTCCCTAGATCCCTTATTTCTGCTTCAGATTTCAGGGGATTACCTCCTATGTTGTAGTTTGTGGGTACTCTGTTTTTTCCAAAGGGGATTACTACGCATTTTTTTGCATTTAGCTTGAGACCATGGCTTTGACACCACCCATCAGTCTCATTTAGGCCCTTCTGGAGGATCTCCATGTTGACTGGAGACTCTATTATAGCACCCAGTTTGCAGTCGTCCGCAAACTTAGTCAGCCACAGCCCTTCCATGCTTGCCTGTACTTCTGAGAAGTATATGCCAAACAGGGGGGGCCCCAGGACAGAGCCCTGAGGCACACCACTCGTTACTGGTCTGGATTCGGACATAGATCCTGCTACTCTTACTTTATGGGATCTGTCTGAGAGCCAGTTTGTGATCCATCTTGTGACATAAGGGTTTATGACCAGGCTGGTGAGCTTATCAATAATACCTGAATGGGGAATGGTGTCAAATGCTTTAGCAAGGTCAAGGTAAGCCATGTGTACCTCCTTTCCCTTATCTATAGCCTGAGCAACTGTCTCAAAGAAATCTACCAGGTTCAGGAGGCATGATCTGCCCTTGACGAAGCCGAACTGTGTGGGGTCCAGCGACTGGAGGTTCCCAATCTCTCCATTTATGAGTTCCATAATGATTCGTTCCATAGCCTTACAGATCAGACTGGTCAGGCTTATTGGTCGGTAGTTCCCAGGGTCAGTTGTGGCCCCACCCTTGTGTAGCGGGACCACCATTGCCGTGCGCCATTCTATGGGCACATATCCTGTGGAGAGGCTGAGACTGAACAGGGTATTAAGATGTGGGGTTAATTCCTTTTGGAGCTCGCGTATGACACAGCCTGGGACACCATCTGGTCCCATGGAGGCAGTGTTTTTAGCTTTAGATAGAGCCTTGTTAACCAACGTATCGATAAATGCATTAAATTTCAAAATGTAAATAGATTTTTTTCTTCTCAGATGTTTTTTTTATATCATTTATCATTATTTTTTTCTTTATGCACTTGTTCCACTACTGTTGCCTGTAACCCTACAGCATTAATACTGTGTGCTTGTTGAAAATGTGTGGCTACTGGGCTAACGTCTTTATTTTTTTTTTCTGATATCTCTCAAGTGTTCTTTCAACCTAGTAGATAAGTTTCTTTTACTTTCCCCTATATACCGTAATATTTGCCACAAGGGCATTTCAAAGCATATATAACCCCCTCACTGTACAGTTAAAACACTCTTGCTCTTGAAATCTTTTGCCATTAATCTGGAGAAAACTTCTCACTACAAATTGACATACTATACATTTTCCACAGGAGAAAGTATCCTGTACGGCCACCCCTTCCTGCCTTGTTGAAATTGGGGGACTAAACTTTCCATGAACTAAAAAGTCCTTAATGTTTCTCCCTCTCATATAGGATAACCTTAATTTTTTATCATTTAAAAAATTCAACCACAAATCCCTTTCTAAAATAGCCCAGCAATATTTTATCAAGTTTTTTAATTGCTCTGAAAACAATGCATATTTAGTAACAAAATGTATGAAATTGTGAATATTATCCCCTCTCTGTAAATTACTTCTATTCTTATGTTTCTTACGATACACCCTAACCTCTCTCCAATTTACTTTCTTAACTGCTTCATTGATCAAATCTCTTTTAGAACCCCTCTCAACAAACATTTTAACTGTCTTATTCACCTCTTGTTCATATTCATTTTTGTCACTAAACAATCATCCAACCCTCAAATATTCACCATGAAGAACCGATTCTATGGTATGGGATAAGGTCGCAGTTACTTCAATGTAATATATAATCATAATTATCAAATTTCCTAAGTATTTTTGTTTTAATAGTGCCATCATTCTTACCCTCAATTGTTATATCCAAATAATTGACCTTATTACCTTGTTGCAGGTCATCAAAGCCTATATTAAATGTGTTTCTATGTATGCTCTTAATAAACTCTGCCACTCTATCATACCCACCCTCACAAATAAAAATCAAATAGTCTATGTACCAAAATAATTTACTACATGTCTAATAAAAAACTCATTGTTGTAAATGTACAAGCTCTCAGAGTAACCCATAAATAGGTTTGCATACATGGGGACAAACGTTGCCCCCATGGCTGTCCCCTGCAATTGTTTAAACAGTTCTCCATTAAACTCAAGCATATTATTTTGCAAACAAAACAAAATTAATTCCAGTATGTAATGTGTACTAGGACTATCACCTAAAAAATGTAATACTGCCTCTAACCCATGCACATGTTTTATACTAGTATACAGGCTTGTTACATCTACTACTACAAAATATATTTCCCTTTGCCATCTTATATCCTTTATTTTTTCTTTAAAATCAAAAACATCCTTAATATAGGATGGCAACCTAATCACTCTCGTTAACAAATATTGATGGAGAAAACAAGAAATATTATGAGTAAAATATCCACAGGCCGACACAATAGGACGGCCTGGTGGGTTACTTAAACTTAAGTTCATAGGTTCATAGGTAGGTACTAGGCTATCTGCCCGAAGGCATTTATAAGCCTAGCCAGAATATGTTGGCTTTTGCCACCCCCTTGGATTAGTTTCCTGTGCCTCTGTCCAGCAGAGCCATTTAAGTAATCCCTATGGTAAACCTTCTGTTTACCATCCACTCGTCAAGGTTTCTCTTGAAGAGGGTTAGCGAGGAGCACTGCCTAATGTAGATTTGAATCTTGTTCCAGTGCATGGAAAGTCTGTGGGACAGGAATCTATCCCTCCAGCACGTCCTATTTATTGTTGTGGTGAGGTTTAGATCCCTGGAGCATGTGGCTCTAGGGGATATGGTTTTCTTTAGGTGGATACTAAAATACTCTAATGTATTTTAGGCACTCAGAAAAAATGAGCCATAGAGCAGTCCTTACTATCAAATACATGTTGTAAATCCCTAAGGGAAAATAATTTAATCTAAAACCTTTATTTAATAGTGTTCTATACTCCTGTACAGCCTCATAATACTTTTTTTACATACACCTTCTCATATATTTCCTTATTATCCAAGTGGTTATAGCACATTTGTGAATATTGAAAGAAGTGTAAAACCACTAATTTTCCCCATTTATCTGCTGGTTTGAATACCAGGTCTTTTCTGTGACTTAAATCATTCAGACTCTGCCATTTCTCTTTAGTTAAATTATATCCAGTTTTTTTTTCTTTCCACAAAAAATGTCATATTCCTTTTCAACACTATATTTCAAAAAAGTTGAAAATTGCTGAATGGTGTCATTTTTAAATGGGGGAAGAAAGCCATTTTTACATAATACACTTTCTGTATTAAATTTGCTATATGCATTAACTTCAAAGTCATAATTACACAAAAAAAAAAACTTTCATTGTTGCAATCTGAATCTGTGTTGCTACTAAAATCACACATATACATATCTTTCTCCTTAAAAAAATAAATAAATGTAACTTACCTATAAATTTAAATATTTCTACTTTTAATTTATGTAGTCTTGTCAATGATGTTAGGACAAATTTTAAACCTTTATTTAATACATTAATTTCAGGGTAGGAAAACTCACACCCAGACAAATTCACAACGTAACCACTATTTAAGAAAACAGTCTTGTTATGTCCACCTGTAATAGGAACTGTCTCTGCTGACCCATATTTAGTTACGTTTACTTTGTTTGAAAGAGCGAGGGCTCTCTATATTTGTCTGGTCCATTCCAAGATCTTCTGCAAATATCTCTCGGCCCTTGTTGATTACCAAAAGGTCTCTGCATGTAGGCCTCATTTTGAGCTCTAGGGTAAGTTAGGAAACTCCTGGTACTCTTCGCTATCATACTCTGTAGAGGAAACCATACTCTTCATTTGCGATGCATGCTGGCAACTTCCTGTTTCCTGTTCTCCTTGAAACCTCACCTTCTGGCGTTGATTTCATTGCCTGGATACCAAAATGAACACTTGATTGCGTTGATAGTCACCCAAATCGTGGATTAACTTTAGTTTTGTCCTCTCAACTAATTATTTCTCATGGGCCGACAATATTTTATTCACATTTTTGAGAAACTGTTCCAAAATGTCTGGACTTGTGCACTGCAAAATATCCTTACATAATACCTTAGTTTCTTCTTTGAGTTTTTGTCTTTTCAGTGCATCCCTCTCCATCAGAATGGTTACCCATTCTACACTGCATTTTTGGGCTGCCGCTACCCATCGTGCATGAAACCGTTTATTCTCTTCCAGGCTGAAATCAAAAGGTGTGGATGGATTCTTTATAGCGTGCAAACCTCTAGGTGTTATATTCAGTTCCAGATATCTCTGGAGACTTTGCAAATTTAAAAACACTGAAGTCTCCTTAAAAAATATTTTTTCCATCTTATCAAACAGTACCTGAATTTCTGGAGTTGCGGCCAATCTAGTATTTTTCCCAACAGCTGCAAACTACAGAAGGTTGTTGGAAAATAATGTACTCATGCCCTACTAGATGAGGTTGGGGGTTAAGCAGGTCTCTAATAGTGACAACAGTGTATACAGCGTAACATATATATTGCAACATAGTACTGCAGAGTTTAATAGGGCAGGTATTAATGTACTGCTTTTCCATTTTTTATAACAGGTAAACAGGGAGATTGGTCTCTGTTCCCTTCGCAACCTAATGTCAATGTCTCTTCCAACTCTGATGATGATGGTAGCCAAAAGGAGTTACAGTTGGGAGTTGCAAGGGCTGAATCTGTCTCAGAGGTTTATATGCCTCTTCCACCCTCATTACCACTGTACACAGTCAGTATGCCTACACATACCCAGTCCCCGGAAGCCACAGATATTGGATAGTCAGAGGGTGGAGACATTCAACAGGAAAGTGTGGCAACTATGCTGCAGTGAGTTTGGATACTGGCCATAGCCAAACAGCTGGTGAGGTTCCACACAGGTGGATTGATAGGGGTTCTTGTAGGAGGCCTGATGTCCTTCTACCACCTATTGCAGGTGTGTCATAATGGGGTCACTCTGTGTATGTTTAGGGCCATGATGGAGGCACAGGCAAATTCAGAAAGGAACTCAAGATGAATGCCCAGGATTATGGATGTGGCACAGTCTGACATACATGACTGCCTCCACTGTGTTGCTGATACCCTGGATCAGTTGACTGGTGCAGTGGAAAGACGGTGGTCTCAGACAGATGGCAAACTATCTGTCTAGGGACACACATTGTCTGTGTTGGAACATCTAGTTGGAATTGAGCTTTGGACCCGTGGATGTAGGGCAGCAACTACATCAGCTGTGAGTCCACATGGCTGTGCACAATCATGCTGCCATAGTTACAGTACATCCAGCACTCCAGCGGGTAGTGTGCTGTCCACACCAAGACTTGGCAGGCCATGGGCTCATGGTCATGGGCATTCCCAGGTAGGACATGGTCCAGCAGACATCAGTCACTGTCAGGAACTAGCACAGCTTCTGACCTTGGGCATGGAGGTGCCAGTCTGACTTCTGGTAGAGCCAGTTTCAGTGTTCTGGGGCAGAGACGGTGAACTGTCAGCTCTACCATGCATGGTTCAAATCTGTCCAACATACACATACATAGGGCTAGTACTGTGCTTGACTGAGTTCACACACACACTCACACACCACTGTCACAATCAGGTCACCTACAGACACACAGCACATTTCCATGGCCCATTTTGCCTGCTTTACTTCCTGACTCACACACATGTTTTCAAACTATTGGGTCAGCCTAGGCCTACTGTACCCCCCACACAACACCTTGTGCAAGTGATGATACCTGTGCCACATCCCTGTCATCCTATTCATCGATGCAGGGAAATGGACCTATGTGTCTGATGTACAGGGTGACTATATAAATTACTGTGTATTTGTGTAATCCATTGCTGCCTTTGACATGCCACTTGTACTGGTCACTAACAGATACTGTATAATGACATATGTAATGAGTAAACCACATCATGTTGTGTACCTTACATTGTATGATGTCATAATGGCTGTATTCTAACACAATGAAAGGTGTGTCATGGACCTGTTTATTTTTCAGTTTCAGGATTCTGTGTGAGAGACCTGTGGATACACAATGGCAATAAACCTATAAACATCACAGCAGGGGATGGTATGTCAGCAGAGAAGAAATATGTCTTCAGAAAGATACAACACTATAGGGGCATGGCTGCATAGGTTCATATGTGTATAACAGGCTAACAAGGACAATGGCTTCATTCAGCCTACTCATGCATCCTTAATGTCTGATAAGGTCTGATACCCTTGATAACTGTCAGCATGGTTTCAGAAGCTAACTTATCTACAAGCTGTAGTGATGGAGATAAACCATCTACATTTTTACTGTGTCCATTACACACATTGTCACACACCAGTTATGATTGTCTTGTTCCGCATCCCATTGTGTAACTTGCACATGATGTGCATTACAGCGGAAGTGTGTTGCACATGCATGGGATCCTGTTACATATAGGGTGTAGTGTGTGAGTTACATACCTGTCTCTCCAGCATGTAGTATTTATACCACAGTGAAGGTGTAGGTGTGTAGAACAGCTAATACATGTGTTAGTCCTGTCTTGGATATGCAGGAGGTACACAGTGGGACCTCACGTCTCACTGTATGGCAGCCATACACCTCCCCTCCAAAGTATGTAGGAGACAGACTACACATTCATGGCCTTAACACAGTCTGCATAGGACATGTTATCTACACTATACATTGGTTTACCATGGAACCTCTGTGGGTCTTACAGTTGTCATATATGCCTGTGTAGTGACATAACAAAGGTGTCATTGCACTTCATGACAGGTGTGATGACTGCAAAATACAGTATAACAATGACAATCTGGGATTTACATGCCATTCCTTTCTCTATACGTTGTACAAAACTGAATTACTCCCCACATCTTAACGACCAGTGTCAGTCAAAGGCTAGATCATTTTCTGTGTCCATAAGTCCCTAAGTAATTGCTCAGCTGTGTGTGTATGGACAATACTATATTTTCCAGGGATGGATAACTTCCAAAAGGATAGTATTGTGCATTCCTTGGCATTTACTATTTGTCAGTGGCTCTGACAACAACTGAATGTGTGCCTTAGCCCATCCTGGAAAAGTGTTGGTTCTGTGTGGGATTCATTGTCATCTCCTAATTTGCAAGCATCAGCAAATGTAGTCAATCAGTGGTCACTGACAGTGGCTGTGACTGCAGAGAAGGGAATGGCTAGCAGGGGTACTCCATGAATGATTTCTGAGGGAAGTCCACTGGTGACTGGCTTCATTGTAGCAGTGAACTACCCAATGTTATCTTCTCGGATAAGGACTATTAGACACTTGCCTATCCACCAGCTAACATACTACTCTGTAAATAACCTATGCACTTTTTTCATCAATGCCTTATGGCCTAATATTGTCAAATGCCTTTTCAGGCCATGGTAGGTGGAGTGAATCATATTCCCCTCACCCATTGCATAGTTTAACAGTCAATGAGGTCCACCGGTTAGGGTAGCCATGATCTGCCCTTGATCAAAACAAACTGTGTCTGTAGGTGTACAACATTGTTACTGATCATTTCCATGATAACTCATGCCATGGCTTTAAATATCAGATGGCTGAGAGATCTGGGGACAGTGCGTGGCACTGCATGCTAGTTGTCCTCTGTGTAAGTAACTATTGCAGTTACTTCCATCACGTTCTCTAAGAAGATAGTCATCTAATATGTCTGTGCCTGTACAGAGCATAGACAAACAATGGAAGGAAAGGTAATACGCACACCCTGAGAAGGTAAAGCAGGAGGTTTTACACAGGTATACTGCAGTTGGACACTACTCAAGCAGTGTGTCCTGAAAGGACAAAATAACCTTGTGAAGAATGCAGAAAGTAGGGGAGTCAACAGAATTGCAGGTGCCTGGCTACTACTAATGTAGCTCTCACCGCAACCACTCTCTCCTGGGATACCATGCTCTAATAATGTTTCTCTCAGCAGAAACAAACAGGATGGGAAGCAGGACAAAGCTTGTTAGGTCATCCACATAGTTGTCCCACATCATGCAAGGCTCTGTAGCTTCGCATACCCTTTCCCAGGTAGGTGCCTTGATTAGCAACCTGAGCAATCAGTTGACTTTTGCATGTATTATGCCTTCTGCTCAAGGATTGGTGGAATTTTACTATGGTACTGACCATAGGTTCATAGGTTCATAGATTGGTACTGGGCTATCTGCCCGAAGGCATATATTAGCCCAGCCACGTTGTGCGGTATTCACCACCCCTTTATAAGTTCCCTAGACCCTTGCACTAGCAGCTAGTACCCTTGGCCCCTATCTAGTAGTGCTGTTGGTGTGATACCCGGTGTGAACTTTCCGTTACCCATCCACTCATCAAGGTTCCTCTTGAAGAGTGATAGTGAGGGGCTCTGTCTTATGTAGATCGGGACCCTGTTCCATGGTAAGGAAGGTCTCTGCGAAGGGAATCTATCCCTCCAGCATGTTCTATTCATTGTTGTGTTGAGGTTTATATCCCTAGAGCATGTAGCTCAAGTAGATTTGGTTTTGCTAAGATGGAGCATGTTCAGCAATTCTGGGTTGGACATGGCTCTGTACGTTAGACAGAGATCGTCTCTGAGAAAGCAGTATGTAACAGAGAACAGTCTTAGCTTTTTCAATCGTGCTGCATAGGGCAACTGTTTGAGGCCAGTAATCCTCTTGGTTAGGTACCTTTGTGGTCTCTCCAGCTGCTGGAGATGTCTAGCCAGGTACATTCCAATTGGTGCATTGTACTCAATAATGGGTCTGATGAGGGAAGAGTAGAGGGGCACCATTACATCCTTAGATCTTGATGCAAACCCATTCCTGATCAGATGGGTCACATAGAAGGATTTTCTAACCACTTTGGCAACATGTTTATCAAAGGAAAGCTGACTATCTATTTGGGTCCCTAGATCCCTTATTTCTGCTTCAGATTTCAGGGGATTACCTCCTATGTTGTAGATTGCGGGTACTCTGTTTTTTCCAAAGGGGATTACTACGCATTTTTTTGCATTTAGCTTGAGACCATGGCTTTGACACCACGCATCAGTCTCATTTAGGCCCTTCTGGAGGATCTCCATGTTGGCTGGAGACTCTATTATAGCACCCAGTTTGCAGTCGTCCACAAACTTAGTCAGCCACAGCCCTTCCATGCTTGCCTGTACTTCTGAGAAGTATATGCCAAACAGGGGGGGACCCAGGACAGAGCCCTGAGGCACACCACTCGTTACTGGTCTGGATTCGGACATAGATCCTGCTACTCTTACTTTATGGGATCTGTCTGAGAGCCAGTTTGCGATCCATCTTGTGACATAAGGGTTTATGACCAGGCTGGTGAGCTTATCAATAATACCTGACTGGGGAATGGTGTCAAATGCTTTAGCAAGGTCAAGGTAAGCCATGTGTACCTCCTTTCCCTTATCTATAGCCTGAGCAACTGTCTCAAAGAAATCTACCAGGTTCAGGAGGCATGATCTGCCCTTGACGAAGCCGAACTGTGTGGGGTCCAGCGACTGGAGGTTCCCAATCTCTCCATTTCCATAATGATTCGCTCCATAGCCTTACAGATCAGACTGGTCAGGCTTATTGGTCGGTAGTTCCCAGGGTCAGTTGTGGCCCCACCCTTGTGTAGCGGGACCACCATTGCCATGCACCATTCTATGGGCACATATCCTGTGGAGAGGCTGAGAGTGAACAGGGTATTAAGATGCGGGGTTAATTCCTTTTGGAGCTCACGTATGACACAGCCTGGGACACCATCTGGTCCCATGGAGGCAGTGTTTTTAGCTTTAGATAGAGCCTTGTTAACCAACGTATCGATAATAACTGGACTTACACAATCCCCTAGAATGGTAATAGGCCCTGTAGGTGGTGAGGGGAGGGAGAAATTTGCACTGAACCTGTCAGCCAAGATGTTGGCAATATCAGAAAGGTCAGTGTATTTTGTTCCATTTTGTCCTAGCTCAGAACAGACCTGAGCATTGCCATTTAGGTTTTTGACGTAGCCATAGAAGGCCTTATGGTTATCCTTGGCATCTTTCTTTTCAAAATTAGCTTTAGTTGACTTGATGAGGGCCCTCAATTTCTTACTAATGCTGATCAGGGATGATTTTTCTACTTGAGATTTGGCCTTTTTTTTGTATAAGTCTCCTCCTTTTATTGTAAAGTTTGCTTATGGCCGGGGTCCACCAGACTGGTTTCTTCTTGCTTGAGGAAGGAGTCTTGGTTTTACCAGATGGTAATTGGGAGCACAGCTGCAGCATCACAATATAATGTGCAATGTTCGGTGACACAGATGTCCAGGTTTGCTCAAACAAGCACCACAGTGGTGGTGATCCATGTTATGTGATACTGTCACTGCAATTCATGCATCTCACCCTTCAACAGCTTAATGGTAGATATCTGAATAAAATGGCTCTGAGGCCTACTGCAGAGGAGTGGACACCTTTGGCCAAAGTGTGTCAACCTACCACATGTCCTAAGTATGTCATATCTTACAGTTATGCACCTGGAACACTTCTGTGTTCCCAATAACATCCAGTTTGCTGTCTGGTTGCTTACCAGGCATTGTAGACTTGCAAATCCAAAGCCATGTCTGCAAAGTTGAACAAGTCCTCTGTGCATGCATGGACATCCACATCTTCACTGCAATGAGGGGCTATAAACACTGTGCTTCGGGCTGTCAACTCCAAGGGCGTGGCAGCATGATCCTAACTTTGCTAGACTTGCACAGTGTCACGTTTGTAGGTATAGTATTGTGACCATGCCTAATAACAAGATTATAGTCAATCCAAGGGCCACATGGCTGGCAAAGCATTGTATGGCACACTGTCAGGTCCTTTGTTATCTTAGGGGACCAACATAAAGGTGACATGTTACATTTCACCTTCTGTCATGACACTGCCTAATGATAGCATGCTGTGATGTACATACAAGCATGACTGTATTGTTAATGGCACTAACAATGACTGCTGATGAGATGTGGACTATGTCCCCACCCCTGTACTCCTATGCCACACAAACACAATGAGTGACAGATGTGACTGTATTTCAAACCTTGATTCCATGGTGTCTCAAACAACAGTCAGTACATATGGCAATCAGCATTTGCCAACATGCACAGCTCACCTCCTGCTCCACCCACACCCACATCACAGACACTTGTATGTGTGAAGCTGCTTACCAGACACATTATCAAACAACAGACAACTCAGAAAACCATACCTCTGGAGAGCACATTACACATAATAGTTCATGCACCACTGTCTCACCAGTCAAACACCTGAGGCAAAACACAAAATCAAACCTATTACTCATAGGTGATTACATCATAAGACATATTGATGTCCATGTCACCAGACTACATATGGGAAAGGTCACAGTTAGCTCTCTGTGGGTTGACATGATACACAATACCACACAATTCTGCAATTCAGTGAATATCATGTAAGATAATGATGATATCATAGTTCCTGCAGGTGTGTACGACTAGGGGCATACATCACTGGACTGTATGCAGATACATGACTGAGCTTAGACACTCTGTGTCTCTCGCGGGTATGCCCGTAGCTTTCATGTGCATTTCACCCTCACCCAGAATGATGGCTCAATACACAATGAAATTGATGGATGTCAATAATTCCCTTAGCTTGTGGTGTCTATTGTAAGGGGATCTACTACATATCCACTAGGGATGACTTGCTCATCAGACATCAATGTTTTGTCAGACATGGTCTTCATCTTTCACCCCTGGGATGTTGAGTACTGGCCAAGGCTGCTGACACCCCCACAGTGCATCATATAGGCACTGTCTGGAGGGAAAACTTTCCAATGACAACACCATCTTCATACAATATCACGGTTAAGATGCTACATGCTGGTAATGGCAACATTAAACCCCACTCTATGGAAGGTGTCCCCACTTTGGAATATGCAGACATTTGTACAGTCAAAGACACCTGGTTCAAGGCTGTGGACAACACCATAGCCAAATCAGACTACTCATTTTTCCACATGTTCAGACCTCAAACTGACAGTGTGCAAGGTAATACAGGTAGTGTATACATATTCGTTAAGGATAGATACATATCCAGATTTGGTGAAATGCTGCGATTTTCCAGCGAAACTGCAGGTGCTATTCACTGCTGGGAGGGTACCTAATCAAGCCATTGCCAGCTACAGGAGCAGCTCCATGAATCCAGACACCCGTTGTGCTTTTTTGAATGTACTTGTGTCTATCAAGATATATTAGTACACCACAGTTTATGGTGACATTAAGTAATCACCAACTGTGTTGGTTAGTCATGCTGAAGCTCACTTGCCCAGAGGTTAGTCCACGTCCTTAACTACAATGCCCTGGATCAATGGCATGACATCCCCACAAAGGGGAGCCAATGTAGTGCATCACTAATAGGGGTGACCACTGCAGCCCCCCACTGTGAGATTCTCCCTGGTAAGATCTGAGCACAGATCAGTCTCATTAAAACTAAGTATCAGACCTAACCCCCCTTGCAGAAAATACAGAAATATACTTTAATAAAGCAATATATTACCTTCTATGGGATGGTTTACATAGCTTGACTGCACCTTCCTGCTCAGCTGGGACAGGCAAGTATGCTGAGCTGTACACCTATGTTTTATGTAAGCAGCAGTACAACTGCATAGACTCAGCTGTACCTGACAGGAGGAAAACGACCTCCTCATGGCACAGCACAAATACCTGGTGGACATATACTTGGTGGACAGGCTATACAATAAGAGGTGGATATTGCTGTGTGACAGCTGAGGTGAGGTTGTCCCCCTACAATAGAGGCACACCCTTCTTAGCTAAAACAAGCAATTAGTGTTGTGACATAGTGCAGAAATAGTATGTGACAAAATTATTCACCCCCACAAAGCAGAACCACAATGCACATTGTAGTTACATGTGTAACCACAAACCAAAGGCCCAGATTGTCAGTGACCTCATACTTAATGATACCACATGTAATGGGTCTGTACTCATAGTTAACCTACTGTCCCACAGGTTCTGCGTCAATTTCACTCCCCTGTCCTCACCACATGTGCTACATGGCATTCCTACAACCTGTCCCACACCTTCAATATCTACAGAGCAGGTCATAACCAGCCTCACTATGGAGGATACACAGCATCTATTGGACATGCTAACATCCCAGGCTGCATCTTACATGGAATCCAGCAAGGATTGCTAACACCACTGGGAACTCCTTGCAATCATACTGTCACCACTGGCTGCATCCCCACTGACTGGACAATGGCAACTGCTATCCTCTTGCACAGAGGTGGTGCATCCACTGATCACCAGAACTATAGATCTATTTGCCTGAGTAGCCATATCTGTATGCCTGTGGGGCAAATCATCATGAAGCTGATCAGCAAGCATATACATACTCTACAAACAGTTGACTGTACACAGTTTGGATTTCTGACAGGAAGATCATGGCTGTTAAGCCTGGTGGACATGTCTGAGGCAGTCACCAAGGACCTGGGTGTGGGAACATCAGTCATACAACCCCCTGGACTTAGCCAAGCCATGTAACTCTAGTCCCCCACTCAGGCATCATTGACAAACGTGCCCACTTAGGCATCCACAGTATTATCATTACAGGGGTCACTACATGGCTCACTGATGGAACACATACTTAAAATAGGGGAATCTGCCTCCTTTAGCTGATCTGTAAGCAGCACTGTTCAACAGGGCTCAGTCCCGGGTCCTCTACTGCTTGGAATCCATTTAACCATGATACAAGTGAAAACCGAATGTCTATGGCTGACAATGTTGGCTGATGCCTGCAAACTGTGAGCGGTCATAGAATCTGTGAGTTATGTCAATATCCTACAAGAGGGTATTGATGATCAAATGCCTGTTGACATACTAATGGTTGTAAACTCCATGCAAATGTATATGTAGTAGCATTTCCATCGGTAACACCTATGAATCTGGTAAGGAGCACATCAGTCACAACATGTGATGTACATACTCAGGGGTGATAGAACTGGGCACACAGGCCTGGCCACACAGGTTTACACCTAATGTACCTGAGATCACCATATCTCCCCATTGGTAAGCCAAGAATCATACGTTATAATTGAGAGCACAGTCACCCAAAATTGACATACCATAACATCCATGTACTCTTCCCTCTATATGCCAATATTTGACTGCAATGGCCATTTGCTAATGTACCTTTCCAAGCACTACTGGCAATTGCACACAACACAATGGTCCATCACAAGGGAACTTCATGTCTTCAGTATCTGTTCAATAGGAATCATCTGAAATCACTCCCATTGTAGTCTGTGGCATATAGACTACTCATAGGTGATCTCTGCCTTGCATATGGGGCAATGTATGGCCCTGCTTGATTGGAAATGCTGCATATCTGTAGGTGGCATGGTACACTGACCACACACTGTAAAAACATTAATCTGGTATGTGACATTACTAATACATGCAGGTGGGAGAGATCTGTCTAGCAGACTTTAACACACCTTTGAAACAGAATCAAGCACCTCATTGGGTCTCATCAGATGCCATCTGTATGATTGGGTGGGGTGACTGCCATTTCACCGCAGGGCTTCTGCCTGTGTCCCTCATGGACAGAGGCACAATATGTGGTGATTGTGTAAATAAGGGTAAACACTTGGCTAGGATTGTAAGGGTTGTAGGTCCATTAGGGTACTAAAGTTCAAAGATCCTATGTTTCCATAAGCTGATGTAAAATTCTCCAACAGCCACACACACAAACTGGGCTATATAGAGGATAGCACCACTTCCAATTAATGTTTACAGGACACAGCACACACACACACACACACACACACACACACACACACACACACACACACACACACACACACACACACACACACACACACACACACACACACACACACACACACACACACACACACACACACACACACATGCAGACACACACACATATGCAGACACACACGCGCACACAAACACTCCAATTTGGCTGCATGTAGATTAGAAGACATACCTATCTAATAGTACACACTACAGATCACAGAACATGACACATGTACTACACCTCAAGTCTGCTATTACTATCTCTTTAGGACATCTTATGCTTGATGACATTAGCAGGCCTAGTTGTGATCAGGCATTTTGAGGCCCACATCTCCTGCTACAACCAAAATACTGCAAAACCCTTCATGTTTCTAAGTTACTGAGGTGATCATATTTATGTTTTATGGAGATACACACACAATGAGTGGCCTGGAGTGAGATTAAAATCCCTACCTATCTAGCCTAACACACTACAGATCAAAATACTTATTGCGTGCACCACAGCTTAAATCTAACATTTGTATTGCAGTTGGTAGTCTTAAGGTACATGACATCAGCAGGTGTTGTAGAAGAGAGCACACCAACACACACACACACACACACACACATACACTGAGTGGCCTGGAGTGAGATTAGAACCCCAAACTATCTTGTCTAACACACTATAAATCACAGTACCTATCACAAGTGTCACGTCTTGTCTGTTTTCTACATGACTGCAGGCAAACTACATGAGGATTACATAAACTATGCTTGTTTTGAACAGCATCTGGAGCTTGCAGAGTGATATTGCTTCTTCCTATTATCTGCATCTAGTAGCCTAGCAGTTAGATAACTGTTATATATCCTAGCTATGTGGCAACAGTTGCCATTTTGGCCATATGTGGCTGTTTGCATTTGGATGGGCAAGCCTGTGGTCAGGAACAATGTGCCCTATCAATGCGTGCATAGACAAAATTATACATTACACTACCTGTTCACCTGTTGGTGTGTGTGTGGTGACATCTAGCAGCCACAGGGGTCTGTAAGTAAGTGCATTATCTACTGTAGAGCCCTGACTTTGGATCCTTTAAGCAACATTATATGTATGATAGTGCAGCTTTACTCACCATTATCAGGGTATGTAGGACATTACAGACATCCACAGAAATATTTATGTATATAATAGGGATGTATATAAATGTAGCTGTGTATATGATATATATGTGTGTTATGTAGATATATGGGGAGAGGCAGTGATGTATGTTTTTATATTGATATATTTATATATTTATATATATATAAATATATATATATATATATAGAGAGAGAGATTTATATATATATATTAATTATATATATATGTATATACATACAGATAGATATACTATCTATGGGAGAGAGAAATAGTGACAGACAGATATGTATACATATGTGTATGCATCTACTGACTTAGCTATATATAACAGGTCATTTTGAGCAAGGAGCAACATACTTCTTCTGTGTTTAACTAAGTGCATGAGCATGCCCGGTGGGAGTCTCACTACATATAAACTGACTTCCACCCACACCTACCTGTACTCCAGTCCGGGATTTTGTGCATTACAGACAATGACATCTGTCCCTGTTTCTGCAGTGCTGCACTTCACCCACATTGACTACAACATTCTACAGCTGTCTGATGTAATTAATATGTGACAGTGGCTAATAATATTACACCACACACAGTCTGAAACCCTGTAAAACACAACATAGTACTAATACCTCACATCCAAAAGAAGTAGATAATTCTAGATTAGAAACATCAATGCCATCACACATGCTAACTTCCCTAGTCCACTGAGCTACACAAGATGTCTGAGAGTAAAAGGGGTCATTCATCACATAATCAACAACATAAATATATAAGTTGCTATTCCTGCACTAAGTAAGACATAGAATGTATGAGGAATGCCTTTGTTTCTGCCGTGAGACTGCCTGGACTTCTGATAAACCATTGATGAATATCCAGGGTCTCAAACACCTATCCTATACACATAGGCTAAAATCCCTGTCAATCTACTCAGTCTCATACAGACTACTCAGAGGTGACCTGTGTCTGGCATACAAGGCCATTTCAGACCCAGCCTTGATGGAGTTGCTGCATATCCATAAGTCAAACTTCACTTGCATAACACGCACACAAGGTCTCAACCTGGTCCATGATATTAATAGAACTTGCTGCCATGATAGATTTGTGTCCCAAAGACTCCCTCATCTATGGAATAGACTCTTTCTCCATGACAAGCACAGTACTTCTCTAGCCCTCTTTAAGAAGAACCTGGACAACTGTATGGGAAACAGAAAATACACCCCTGGGAAATACACCCCTGTGATCCCACCTGTGTCCCTTCTGGACAGGGGAAATAGGTGCTGACTTTGTGGGAACATGGACAAAATGCTTGGCTAGGCTTATAAGGGTCTCCTGACCAACAGCTTAGTATCATCCTATGAACCTATGAATCTAAGTACATACTCAGTGGTGAGAAACCTGGACACACAGGTTGACAGCAGCCTTACATTTGACCACCATGTCTCCACAGTGGTAAGAAGGGCATTCTGTTGCTCATCTCATAAGTAAAGTCCTTACCTCCAAAAAAAAAGAAGAAGTTATACTTCCCTGTACTCTTCCATCATTAGGCCAATAATTAAGTACAATGCCCCTTTTGGTATATAACTTTCCAAGCACCTGCAGCAATTTCAGAAACCACAAATGTTCCTCACAAGGAAAATTCAAGGTCTTTAGCATCTGTCCTACATGGATCATCTGAAATCAGTTACTTTATTCTGTTTCATACAGACTACTAAGAGGCGATCTCTGCCTTGCATGCAAGGCAATCTCTGACCCTGCTTTATTGGAAATGCTGCATCTCTGTAAGTGAAATGGTACATGGTTTAGTCACTCTAAAGACCTTAACCTGGTACGTGACATTAATAGAACCTGCTGGAGGGACAGATTTGTCTCTCAGAGGTTACCACACCTTTAGAACAGACTCCTGCTTCATGTTAATCAGAGCACCTCATTGGCCCTCTTCAAATGCAATCTCAGTGACTGGATGGGTAACCATAATTTCTCCCCAGGGGTTCCACCTGTGTCCCTCTTGGATAGGGACAATAGGTGCTGATCACGGAAATAAGAATAAAACTTGGCTAGGCTTGTAAGGGCCCTAGGGCCATTAGCCTAGTATCTTCCTATGATCTTATGATCTTATGAGCTGCAGTTAAAATAGTTATAAGGGAAAACTGCTGTATTGGGGGTGGGGGAACAACACCACATGTTCTGCTTGGATACACAGTAGTCCAAATATCATGTAACCCAACTGTGTAACATCTCCCTTGACTGATGTACTGAATATTCCATGCATTAGGCCTAGTGAATATTAAAGGACACATGACAGTGCAATGGGTATCTGTAGTCCCATGTGGATGTTACTTCTGTCCAAATAGCCCACTATATTTACTTGCATAAATGTAGCAGATCCATACATACAATGTCATATCATAATAATTCTTACAAGTACTGTGTAGGTTAGACAATTAGCTTGCAATGCAATAGTTGACATAACTGTAGTTCAGGGCTGACTCTGTCTGATGCAAGCAGTACACAGCCAATACATAGGGAGGTACTGGCTGTGTGGGTTGCCTGGCATCAATTTAAATATATGTATGTGAGTAGGAGTAAGGTGTCAGTCCCTAGGCCCCTAGGTTGTCAGTGAATGTGCCATGCATTGTCTCTTAGCCAAAGACAGGGCATACTGAGCAAGCCTACATCTGCCTACAGGGATATCAGCAGGGGGTTCCCCCTCCGAGTCATCCTGTGAATGTGGCTGTGGTGACCTAGGCACTATTGTGGGGGCTGTGTATCCCTTCCCTTTGCTGATCTTCTTGCAGCTGTCTCCACAGAATCAGATTGTGTAGCATAGCACATACTGTGAACATATGTGCACATGTGGCTGGAGAGTACTGCAGGGCTCCACCAGATATATTGAGGCACTGGAATTGTGTCTTCAGAAGCCAAACACATGCTCTAGGATGTTCCTAGCTTGCATGTGTGCCTCATTATGGCATTCTTCCATGGATGTGTGTGCTTTTCTGATAGGTGTTATCATCCACAGTTCCAGGGTGTAGCCAGCATCTCTTAGTAAATGGCTGTGTGGGATGTCACCCCTAGCAAACATCTGGTACAGCTGTGATGTGTGCCAGATATGAGAGTCATGATAACTGCCAGGGCTGCCAGCACGCACACAGACTCAGGGTAATCCCCTGGGCATTTGCACATGATCTGACAGTTGATGGAGTGTTACCCCTTGCGTTTGATGTAGATTCTACCCTCCTCAACAGGTTGTCCCTTGATGTGTACATGAGTGCAATCTATGGCACCCATTACTTCAGGGTAGTGTGCTGCATGGTAGAAGTGTTGCATATTGCTGGCCCTCACCTCAGGGGTGACAGGAAAAGATATGTACTTTCTGGCATGTGGTAGCATGGCATCCAGGAACTGGTGGAGTATCCTGCATGCAGATACCTGTGACACCCTCATCATGTCCCCAGTTGGTCTTTGTAAAGTACCTGTAGCTAGTATCCTAAGGGCTACACATACCTTTGTTTCCACTGGGATGGGACTCCCTCTGTTGGTTCTGAGTCTGAGTTGAGGGTTGCAGAGCTCATTGAGTTCTTGTAGTGTGTCCCTGTTCCCCCGTGTAGTGTTCTACAATCTCCAGCTCATGTAGCTCCTGGAAGGTTATCCTGGGCCTGAACACTCTTCTCTTCTCTGCCTAGAGCTATTGTCAGCAACACCAGCAGCACTGACTTCAGCATCTAGCATATACAGATGTAGCAGACCTGTAGCAGCCTAGCATTATCTCAGTTGAAATTCCCAAATTTGTTCTCCAATGGTCCAGAGTATGGGGGAAAATCAGAATGTAGGGTGTATGCATACTTTATACAGCTGTGCTGTAGGTCCAGAATGTGTGATTGGCTAACTATGATGCATTCCACCTGCCTTCAATATAGTTAACATCATTTAATGGCCCTATTTCAGTGTGTGGCACTGTGCACAGCTCCACGTCGTGCAGCATAACTTATATAAAGGTCAAAATTAATAATTGAATACATCCAGTTTTAAGGACTTGCTGCCTACGTCATCACTGTCCCCTGTGTAGCCTTTCTGTGTAAACATCCTCAGCCAGGCAGCACACTGTGCAAACACATGCACCTAAGCTTAAAAGAGCCCAGAAGTGACAGGACAAACCCCACTAATGTCAGCCACATCCTGTGTAAACATCAACATGGTCTACGAGCCTACATGCAGGGGATATGCGAACACGATTACTCCTTCCTGCTATTCAATAAATCCACCTCATTTGCATACATATCTGTGCTGACAGCCTGGAAACTACATGCTTCATAGCCCTATCACCTTAACAACAGCAGCAATGAGCCATTGTAGGGACCTGACACATGGTCCTATAATATATTTCTGTCACATATTATAAAATTCTTTTTTTCCTGTTTTTTTATTTTTCTATTAAGCATGTTTGCCCACTGTGGCGTGTAGCACAAACATGCCACGATTATTAAAAAAAATTATTAATTTAACTTATTCTCTTACACTTTCTGACTTCCACAATAATAGTTTTGCTCATATGTGTATGTAATATTACATTTTCAATGGATTTATGTCCACATTTCTACAGTTTTACATCCCCTTTTGTCTTTCTAGACTCCTGTATGTGGAATTTTTCCACATTCACCATAGAGACTGACACGGGTCTGAACAGATGCCTTTCTGCTAGTTGGATCACTCTACCTCCTTTATTTGCTTGAGATTCACCTGCTTATGAGGCGATTTGTATACCATGGAATTTTCCTTGTTTGTACATGTGTAGGCACTGCTCAGCAGTATTTACTTAATCTCAATATGTTCATGCCCATGTAAGCATTGTGGTGCAATGCCTACAAGAAAGAAAACATCTTGTAGGCTTTATTGAATTCCACCTAATGTTATTTAAAAAAAACATTTGCATAAAACCTGACACTGTATTGCTCTCTTTTTGTGACATCAAACAGACCATTAATAGGGCCTCCTTATACCATTCTGTCACTTATCTAGTCAGGATAATATAGATGAGTCTTCATGGGTTCTGTTCAAGCAGCTTTATTATGTAGTAACACATCAGGATTGAGGCTTAATAATTTTAACTTAGATAAACTTATAAACAAACTAGCTATTACACTCATACATGCTCACTCTTTGACTGCACTCTTAAAATGGCACTGAAGCTAGCACATGCTTGCTATTTATATGCACTTTCAGTCCTTAAAATGCTTCTTAAAGACACAGCACACACACTCTATTCTACATCCTCCCTCTTTGAGGAAATAAGTCATCGATGTTGACGACATTAATTGACATGCAATCAATACAAATAATTATTTGTCATGCAATTATACAAAACTAAATACATATAAACAATTATGTCCAGGTTGCTGTGTATTTCACACTAGGTCTGGAACTAGGTCTAGAAACTGGGGCTGACTCTGATGAATGTTCAACTTTAGGGACATCAGGAACATCATCAGGTACGAAAATAGTAGTTAAGACATGTTCAGTAACAGGAACTTTGGATTGCTCTGAGATCTAGAGTCTGTATCACAGGAACAATGCAGAGATATTGATTCTGTTTCAGGAAGAAGATGTCTACAATTTCACCGGTACTCCACACTCTCAGATTCTATGAAGGAGGATCTCAGCTCGGTACTTGACCAATCCGGTCAAAACCTTTCACAGTTTGTACCCTCACTGCCTCTCCTTCTTTCAATAGATAAAGAAATCTGCTCGCTTTATCATAGCTGTACTTCTGGAAAGAATGCTTTCTGAATAGTTGGACTCTAATTGTCCTGTTGTTCTTAGGTTTAGGCCTTAACAAGCTGGAACTAATAGGCAATGCTGTTCTGGTCTGCCTAGATAGAAGTCTCTGAGCAGGCGAGCCAAGTATATCGTGACGTGGTATGTTTTTGAGATTAAGTAAATTCAAAAAGACATCGGTATTGTCACACTTTGACCTCTCAAGTAATTGCTTTGCACTCTGTACTGCACATTCAGTTAGTCCGTTTAACTGTGGATATTCTAGACTACTAGTAACATGTACAAAGTCCCATTCCTTTGCAAATTTCTGAACCAACTGACAAGTAAATTAAGTACCATTGTCAGAAATAATTTTATGTGTACTACCATGGACTGAGAAATGATGTTTCATCTTGTTATAATAGCAGTGGATGTTAGGTTAGGTAGTAAATCAATCTCAAACCATTTCAAACAAGAGTCTACCAAGACTAAGTAATGCTGATTGTTCCACTCAAATATATCAGTGACTACTGTTGACCAAGATAATTCAGGAACTTAACTTAGCTGAAGTGGCTCTTTTTGTAAATGCAGTTTAGTACTATTGCATACTGAAAAGAAGAAAGTGCTTTATCAATGGTTTTTGCTAGAGAAGGCCAAAATACTGGTTCCCTCACCCTTCTTTTGGTAGATTCGGAACCTGGGTGACCACATTGCAAAATCTGGATATATTTGTGTTGTAACAATGCAGGAACAACAATTTTAGGACCTTTGAAAATAATGCCATCTTCCATCAACATCTCATCTCTGTAAGGAAAATAAAATTGCACTACAGGTGGTACACTAGATTGCTTTGACAGCCATCTAACATTAATATAGTGGTCGAGCTTTTGCAAAATTGGATCAGTCTTTGTACGATCTCTCAGCTCATCAAGTCTCGTGGTAGAAAAACTATGCACTTCCATAACGTCAAAGTCAAAATTTTCTGCATGAAGCTGTTCCATTGTATTTCTGGGTGATCTGGATAAGTTATCAGCCAGATAAAGAAGTTTGCCTTTTGTAGAGACAATTCTAAAGTTGTACTTTTGCAGTTTGAGCGTCATTCCTTGTAATATCACTGGAGCTGAATGCATAGGCTTTTTAAAATAGTAACTAGAGGTTGGTGATCAGTATCAATCTGAATAGCTTGACCATAGATATAATCATGAAACTTTCAACATGCAAATACTATTGCCAAAAGTTCTTTCTCAATTTGAGCATATTGCATTTCAGTCTGGGTAAGAGTTTTTGACCCATAGGCTACTGATCTGCCTTCCTGAAGAATAATTGCACCAAGATGAAATTTTGAAGCATCACAGGAAAGGGTTACTGGTTTATTGACATCATAGTATTTTAATGTAGGTGGGGTGGCAATTTTCTGCTTAAGGTCTTTTAATGCTTTCTGGTGCTGTTCCAACCAAGACCATGTAACATTTTTGCACATCAGCTCTCTCAAAGGTGCTGTCAACTCACTAAAGTCTGGTATAAATTTGCCTAAATAGTTGAGCATAACAAGAAAATGTTTTAGAGCCTGAAAATTATCTGGTGGTGGCATCCCAAGAATAGCTGCTTGCTTGGACGGGTCTGGTCTCAAGCCAGTGCTAGTAAATAAATGACCTACATAAGTAACTTTTGGTAGTCTGAATTTGCACTTCAGAGGATTGAGCTTTAAGTTCACTTCACTTGCACTGTCTAAAACGCTCCTAAGGTTTCTGTCATGCTCTGCTTCACCACTGCCTCTGACCAATAAAACATGTACTATTATGGCACAAAGATAACCTGAAAAAATTTTCTCCACTGCATGTTAAAAGACTTCACTTGCTGAATTTATTCCAAATGGCATCCTGAGGAATCTATATTTGCCTAATGGGGTACTGAAATTAGTCAGTAATGAGGATTTGCAATTGAGCATCACTTGCCAAAATGAACCTTTTGCATCTAAGACAGAAAAACAGTGGCATTTGGTATTAAGGCTGCGACTTTCTCGACTGTAGGCATTGGATGATGCAGTCTCTTTAATGCTTTGTTTAAATCTCTTGGGTCAATACATATTCTGATCTTGTCTGAGCCTTTTTTGTGGGCTGCTATCATAGATGAAACCCATTCAGCTGGTCCTATGACTGGACAAATTACATCTTGCTGCACCATTTTATCCAGCTGAGCTTTAACTTTATTCTGCATAGCCATCAGAACTTTTCTTGCTTGTCTGACCACTGGACTGACCTCTGGGTCTAACTTCATGGAATACACAACTGCAAGTTTACCTAACTTGTCATTGAAAACATCAGCATACTCTGAAAAAATGGCTTCAGTAAATTTGGAACTAGGAGATGTGCTTATATGATGAACTTCTTTGGTAAAGGAAAGCAAATTCATTCTCAAACTGTCTCTGAGATCCAATAATGACTAAACAGGTCTTCAGACTACATAAAATAGAAAGCTGTAACAGTCCTAGTCAAATAACATGAAAGCACTACTGAGCCTTCAGTTTTAATTTATTCACTTCCATAAGCAACAAGTTTTGCACAACTAGCCACACTGAGCTGTTCACCAGCTCTCACCTTAGCAAATGAGTCTGCTGACATAACATTACACTTTAAACCAGTGTCTACTTAGAGCACAGTTGATTTACCATTGGTCTGGACAGTACAAAACACTTCATTCCTTGCCAACAAATTCACTGCATCAACCTTTTCACCAATTACTGACACACCATCTATGTAGAAAGTAGGATCACAGCTCTCTATATGATCAACTTGCTTTTCCTAGTGAACCTTCTTTATAACTCTGAGAGGTTTACGTGATTTGCAAAACTTTTGAAAATGGTTCCATTGTTTACACTTGTGGTATTGCTGACCAAATGCTAAGCATTTCTCTCTTTTAGACTCATGACTTGGCACCACAGTTGCGACAGTTAACAATAAAGCTGGATTTGGGTTTTCCTGACTCACCCTTGTATTGCATTGAGCATGTCCGTTTCTTAGAACTTGCTGGAAATGTACAGGATTTCCCTGATAAACCCACAGGGACTGTAAATGCCATGTGTTTAAGCCCGCTTCTGCAAGCCACATGTTGCATGCTGTCTACATTTGCTCTGGAGCCTGCTGAAACCATGCTCTTATCACTTGCAAGCATACTTGTGTACCTTTCTGTAACTTCATGGATTTGACAAATCTCACTAGCTTTCCTCAGCATTAAATCTCTATCACGAAGCAAAATCTTTCTCACTGTAGCATTATTAAAACCACACACACAAGCTTGCCCTTTATTAACTTATCTTTTTAGTCACCAAACTGACACATTTTAGCTTTGTTTCTCAGGTCGGTCATATAAGCAAGCTGCAAAGTCTTCCCCTGGTTTTTGATCTCTTGTGTAAAACAAATGCCTCTCTAATGTAATATTTGTCTGGGGGTTACACATTTCCCTAAATTTGCACTTCAAACACTCAGGGTCTTTTCTTGATTCAGTCTGCACAAAATATGACTGTTTTCACCTTCTCCCTCATACTGCTGGTGCATAAACAAATGAACGCTCTCTTTCAATGGCCTCTGACCCAGCTAAGTTTAGCAAAATGAATTCCCAAGTGCATGCATTCTTGATCAGAATAAGCTGCTTGTATAAAAATATCATACTCTTGTTCAAATATTCTCCAGTTTTCTGCAATATTCTGAACAAACACCAATGGTGATGGCTTTCAAAATCCATCTGCCATATTAACACATACCAATGAAGGCTCCAAGTATGCATGAACATACACACATATACATATGCCAGAAATTTATTCCAGTACTTGTAACTATGCCCAATATCACAACAAGCCTCTGAATAACTGAACTTTGCAAACTAAGTCTCTCAGGCACTGTGATACTCTTGAAATCACTGTACTGTAAGAAATCATCGCTTATCAGTGTAAGAAACATTTAAAAATAAGACTTTCAGGCACTGTAATATTCTTGAAATTACTGTACTGTAATAGTCACTTATCATCATTGTAAGAAACATTTCAAAATAACTGCACTGTGAGAATGAACTGGGTATAAGAAGCTCAGAGCATGAAACATTTCAAAGTAATTGCGCTTTGCAAACAAACAGTACGCAGCACACTGAAACTTTCCCAAAATGGTGGTACTTTGCTAAATAACTCTTTACAGAGCAAGAAACCCCCTGTAATGGTGACACTTTGCGAACAGACACACCCAGCACAAGAAACTTTTTGAAATGGCCGTATTTTGGCTGCACTTTACAAAATAGTTTCACTTTACACACAATAAACTCTTTGTAATAAATGCACAGTAATAAGCACCCAATGTAAGCACTTTTACACACTTTGAAATACTTCAAATAACTTTAGTTATACCCCAAATACAATGTGAAATAGTAGCTATGGCAAAACGCTGTATTTTGCCAAAAACATGCAGCCGCTTTGCTTTATTTATGCTTAATGTGCCCTATTTTGCCCTTATTATATTCATTTTTCTTGTTTGATATCTTTTCATGCCCTTTATACTTTTCTTGTGCTCATTTTACTCTAAACATGCCCTTTTTGCTTTAAACATGCACGTTTTGCAATTCAGAGGTAATTCCAAACCCTTTATGTGCGTTTTTGATAATAATTTTATTAAATATCTTAATCTTAAACATTCCATTTAATTAATAAACTTTGTGTGCCTCTTGCTTGTTTAATAATGGTGTCTGTGCCCTTGTGATGCTCCATTTTATCTTTTTTATAGAATAAATTTCTTGTGCACATTTTCATTATATTTGGTTAATTTCTGGCCCTTTTTTCATGCTCATTTTTCTTAGTATACCTTCACTTTTAACTCTGCACCTCATAGCTCTGGAAAGCAGTCTCTGGAATCCCAGTTTTGATACCACGTCGCTCATCTAGTCAGGATAAAATAGATGAGTCTTCATGGGTTCTGTTCAAGCAGCTTTATTATGTACAAACATAATGACTGAGAATTAATAACTTTAACTTAGATAAACTTATAAACAGACTAGCTGTTACACTCATACATGCTCACTTTCTGGCTGCACTGTCAAAATGGCACTGAAGCTAGCACGTGCTTGCTATTTATATGCATGTTCAGTACTTGAAACGCCTCTTAAAGACACAGCACACACACTCTATTCTACACATTCCATTTCAATAATGTGTGGAATCATTAAAAATAAACCTTTTACAATTCACATCCAGCATTACTAATAAAATATCCTCAATAAAATTGCACATAGCAATCACCCTTAAACAGTGCCATGAACCTCTTAATGCAAATTTTGTCATCAAAAATGTTTTTAATTAAAAATCCACCCATTTTAGCTAGGGGTCTCATCTTTGAGCCACCCGCAATATGGGTCATATCGGTGGGTCAAATTCATCCTTATGAGCCATTAAAATTCAAAAGATTACTAGAATCAGTGGCTTTATAACAGTCAAATACCTAGTGGTAACACATAAAAAACACTGTCCATTGACAGTCCAGGCAACCAGGTGTCAATCTTATGATTAGCTACATGACTCTCATTTTTAGTAGCTAGTTCAAAAAATTCTTCATTATTAAGATATTGGTTCATTTTACAAACATAGTCTAAAGAGTTCATAATCACTACTCCTTCTACCTTTGTTAGGTTTCATTATTCTGATGAGGGTTCCTTGAGACAACTGATTTAATAGCACACTCTCTTCTTTACTTAGGTTATAAAACCAATGACCTACCTTGTGATTCTTTACATTCCTCAAGTCATACTCATCTAACTTCTCCAAAAGTGCAATTTAGGGCAGGAGGGGTGGATTAATAGTACTGCATATATACAAACCAGGACAGTTAGACACTGTCGCCTTAATTAACATACTTAAAATTAATTTCCTAAAATACAAGTGCATCAACCAGATTATATTTCCTAGAGGAGCGAAAAATCGAACCCCTTCTTAAAATTTTTTACAAGTTCTGGTGACACAACCAAATCACTATTAATTATAGATCTTAAGTCCATCTATCTTGACCATATCCAAATGTGAACTTAAATCATTGTTAATGAACCTGCACTGCACACTTCAAAGTGGTATAACTGAATGTTACATGCTCCTCAAGTAGAACTATTAACTTATTAACATAGTAACATAATTGCTAGAATGGCTTATTACTTTCAAATATTCTTAAATAACGTGTTACCGTTTACAGTATAAAAGTGATTAGGTTTTACTTGTAGGTTAAAGGGTAATATAAAGGCATGAAAAGTTTGTAAAAGATTATTTTATCCTGGCTTCTAACTTCCATATAATTTGAAGTAGCAGCTAAAATTAGGTAATAGGGTAAAGCTTGACCCCAAGGAGGGGCTGAGCTATTAATCTAATATTGGTGAATGAAGCAAGAACAGATCAAAGATGGGCTAGCCAGATGTCATAAAAGGGTCTGAGCAATGCAGGCATAAATGTGGATGTGTCAGGCTGAGTTAGACCTTGGTAGAGTGCAACATATTTCTCTGTATACAGTGCTTCTTAAGCAAAATAGTAACAGTTGCATTTAGCACCAATTTAGGTTTCCATGTTTTGCATTTGCAGTTATAGTAGTCTGTAGGTGGATGTTCATGTATAAAATGTCATTTTTTAGAGACTAGGAAGTAAAATGTGTGGTATCATCTTAGAGATGGTCTACATCCACCAGGATGATAAACCTGTGGTTCTGTGTTAGCATTGGGTCTGGATGATAAGAACACAATCCCTGTTAAATTTTAGATTTACATGTTATAGCTCAGCATGTTTCCAGTTATTACATGTAACTGCTGTGTTTTAAAATGGATTTAGGGTTTACATGCTTCAGCAATGAGATTCCAGAATTTAATTATTTGCTTAATGTAGCACCTGTCAACTGTCCCTGACATGGGCTCAAAATTTTGATCTGTCCCCCTAATCCCTCTTAAAACTTGCAGTTTGGGGAGAAAATGAAGTGGATTACACTTAAGAAATAATGAAAAGTGTTAAGAATTATAGACATCTTTTACTTCAGAAAATGCATGTGAATTCATATTTTCTTATTCTGTCAACTTCTCAAGTTTATTAAAAAGTGTACCTGACTGTTCCTGTTTATGTTTGGATTTGTCACTTTTTTAAGAGGTTGGTAGCTATGTTTATGTTTGGATTTGTCACTGATTTAAGAGGTTGGTAGCTATGTTTATGTTTGGGTTTGTCACTTATTCTGGAGCTAAAATGGTAACTATGCTTAATGTAAACAATGACATTTTTCATTGTTATGTATGCTGGCAGCTATTGTGTTGATTTCAAAAATGTCATATATCATCAGGATTAAATGGAAAGCAGTCATATGTGATGTCTGGATGGAAAGTAGCTTAGTTACAACCCACAGTACAGAACAGGTTTAAGTGTGCAGACTGTGATAGTACATGAAGTGTTGGGTCATCATGTAAGCATGTTTTTGCATAGCAGAAATGCAGTTTATATCACTGTGAGTGGAGATGGATTTCTTTTATTTTATTTTGCTTTGTTTTCAAGACTGGAGTAAAAAGTATCTGTCCTGGAAGCAGAGCCAGATCATAGTCAAATGGGGTTCTAGGCAAGGCAGTGGACCAGCCCCCCCCCCCCCCACAGTAGCCATTCTGGTGTCCCATTACTTCTCTCTCTCTCTCTCTCTCTCCCTCTCTCTCGCTGTCTCCCCCCAGTTACCATAAGCACTGCTCAAAACTGTCAGTGGGTATGCTACTTTCTTCTTTACTTTTGAAATGAAAGTAGAGATATGGATTTAATTTAAAACCTTTAATTTAAATATCCTAGGACCAAGTTACTCTCACTAGACTAGTAGAATAATTTCTAGGGAGACCATTGGGTATTTATACTACTAGGAGAAATTTAGCAGGGCATTGGGGAGCTTCCCCCTACTCTTTGTGAAAGCTCAGGTGGATGTAAAAGATCTCACAGCACCTAGCACTAACACAGACAGATGAGGGCCTCAGTTTAACATATCATCCAAAGGACATGGATCTTCCAAGACAGAGATATGGATTTCATTTAAAACGTTTAATTTAAATATCATTTGACCAGTTTAATCCTAATAGGCTAGTAGCATAATTTCATGGGAGACCTTTTGGTGGTATTTATACTACTAGGGAAAATTTGAACAGGGCATTGAGGAACTTTGCCCTACTCTTTTCAATAGCTCAGGTGGATGTAAAAGATCTCACAGCATCTAACATTAACAGACAGATGAGGGCCTCAGTTTAACATCTTATCCAAAGGTGAAACACCCTCAAAGTGAACTGCAGTGTTAGTAATCTACCTACATGGTGCAGCAGTACAACTCATAGCCTTCTGCACCAAGGGCAAGTACCCTACCTGTTGTGTTACTAACACAGCTTTCAAATTGTACAGAGCAAACACTGATGGCCATTTGCTAAACATAATAGCTGTACATTGAAAACAGAATTAGCACGAGCAACAGTAAACGTCTCTTCCCTTGAAGCTCACATTACTTGTAAATGCACTGAAACTCACATTCATCAAAAATGCACTCATATAATTTTGAAGATTTCTTCCATTAAATAGTAAAACAAAATGTATGAACTGATAAAAGACAAAATTACCCATTTCCAATCAACTATGATGGCCAAGTGAGCAGTCTGGTTATTGGTGTAGAGGATTAAGGCTCTTGTCTCCTGTAGCCAAGGTACAGGGTTTGAGCTTGAGCAAGCTAATTAACTAAATTGAAACCACAAGCAAGAAAAACTGATTTGTATAAAACAACAAAAAAAAAAAAGAAAGAAAACAAATTCGGACTATCCTAGCAAGCAAATGTTAAAATAGTAAATAAATAGAACAATTTCCACATCTAAATGTGCCCTTCATTAGTATTTCATTGTACAAATTATCCTTAGGTTTTATAAACTTGCTATGTGCAATAATGTCTCGAATACTCCTGCCTTTTCTATATGAAAACATAGGGCAATACACAAACTATTTATAAACTCTATAAATTTAAGCAAGAAGCCCCAAAATTGTTTAATAATATTTGCAATCTGATTACTGTTCTAAGTTTATAACCATCCTCTCCTCCTTTATTATTACTAAACCATACCATAACTTTATTACAACTGTAAATACTAGTTTTTAATTTCTCTAATGACTTCCTAATAATCTCTTTGAAATAACCCCTATCTAAAAACATGCTTATTGTTTTACTCGTTTCTATTTCCAACTCCCTATTGTCATTACACAACCTCTATACATGTAGCAACTCACCGTAGGGGAGTGCTTCTAATAAATAGGGGGTTGGCAACTTGAACCATGCAGAAAATGATTGATATCCTCAAATTTTCAATAAATCCTAGTCTTTATTTTTCCTTTTGAAAGACCTTGTAGACGCACATCCAAAAGACTACTGAATCTCCAAACTGGACCCCATCAAAATTAAGATGGAATCTATTGTTATTCATATCCTCTACAAAAGACTGCATCAATTCAAAACCTTCCTTACATATAAAAATCAGGTCATCTATAAATCTATAGTATTTTACTACAATTTTTTTTTTAAAAATACATGTCCATATAGGTATTCTGCTTCAAAAAGTTCCATAAATAAGTTAGCATACATGGGGGGGAAAAGACGCCCCTATAGCTGTGCCCAGTACTTATTGATAAATATTCTCACAAAGACAGAAATAATATTTAACTAAACAAAAATATTGAGTGTTTTGATATTTAAAAAAGGTGGCTTTATAAAGAATCTGTTTTTATTGTGAAGTATGACACACTGACCCCTAGTGGTTTGAATGTGGAATGCAATTGGACATTTTTAATATAATTAATTGATTGATAACTTATGTAATTATTTGATTGTTTAATAGATTTTTATATGGTATATAAGATGTTTAGTTAATTTATTGTTTGCACTCTTTGAAGGCAGGTGTTTGCCAAAGTGCTCGAGTTTATTGAATAAATTATTTTTCACTGGCTTTTTTGTTGTTTTATATAAGGTAATTAACTAACCTGCCATCAATAACAAGGGCACTTCACACATACATACAACCCCCACACACACACACACACACACACACACACACACACACACACACACACACACACACACACACACACACACACACACACAAAACCTCAGGAAGGAATGGATCATCTCCCAGTCTAGTGTGCCCAAAATGATGGTGGGGTTTGTGAAATGGTAAAGCAGCTCTCAATTTCATGTGATTGAGAAGTTCCATCATTTAAATCCTGTGTTGCTGTGTAAGTGCATCCAGCGTATACATGCACAAGACTTAGAGTGTGTTCTTAAAGAAGAAATGTTATTTTTTTATTGTTTAATTGTTTACTTTTAATTAAAAATTAAATGACATGGCAGCCCCAAGCCAGAGCCCCACCCGCCCAGTCAGTGGGCCTTAGGCAAGCGCCTATGTCGCCCAGTGCTAAATTGCTCTACTTGGATGGGCTTGCAGTCCTTAGATTGCATGTGCATAATGTAATACAGTATTAAAAAATAACAAATAAAAAAGTGACTCTGTGTGGAAAGGAGCTCTAGTAGCAGCACAGAATTAGGTGGGGACAAACAACTAGTGTATTGAATGCCATGCTGAGTACTGAATCACAATAAGGAATGAAATATGTATTTACATGTAAAGCAAAAAGAGAGAGAGAGAGAGAGAGAAAGACAAAGAAAAAAGCAGACAAAGAAGAAAGAAACTAGAACCAGGCTTAGTCATAGTGTATTCACCTAACAAGACATTGCTTGGCAGGAAATGGGGACAATTTTTAAATACTGCTCTTACAAACTTAGAAAGTAAATACAGTAACAGGTTTTGCATTAGCATGAATTGTCTGAAGGGTATGAAGTCTGAAACTCAAATGTCTATAATTATTTTTTTTTACTTAAATGTTCAATGATTTGCCAGTAATTTGCTGGAAAAACACATTTTGAAAAACAGACCAAAAATATGAGGCAAAAATCTGGACATTCTGTAAAAATCTGTACAGTTGAGAGGTATGGTCAAACTCCACTCTTCATCAGTACCTCACCACTCAGGGGAGTCAGGCCCTCCAAAAATTAATACAGATGACATTAACACATGAGTATGCTCAATTATTAGCATGGCAGAATAATCAGAGTTTGTAAAATTAGAATTTTTTTTTAAGTAGAGAACATAATTGCTGCATAAACTGCAAAAGAATTCCTCTTCAGAGAAATGAAACACAAGGTGTGACAAGATGACAATGGAGGCCCATATAAAGGGTAGGAGTGCAAGGCACTGGATTTACCCCCAGATAGGGGATCTAGAGGCTTTAAGCACAGTTTTCAATGGAATTACTACCCATACTTGGGCAGGGGTTGGGGCAGATAATGACCACAGTAGAACAAAATGAGAGATGGTCAGTCTGCAAAAGGGCAAAAGAAAAGAGAGAAAAAGTAGATGTATTTTGAAAAGTAAGTAAAGCAAGAATTTGCAGGTAGAAATATGTGGATGTCTTTGGTCTACCTGACCAGGATAGGGTTCAAAGAATCACAAATAAAGATCAGTCAGTTGCTAAGGATACTGTGACAACCCTGATAACTTTATGGAGGTGAAAGGCACCTGATACAAAGTGAGAACCTGACACAGTTGAGTTATAAGTTACATTTATGTGATGGCTTTAACAAGTGAAAAAAAAAATGGCAGTGCCTCCAGTGTTGCTTTATTTCCCTATTTAGTAAAATACCCAGAGGATGAGGAGTGGACAAAGATGGTTGCTATATTACCAAATGTTTAGAATATTGGGGGAGGAGAATTAGACTCTTGGATGAATGACACAAGGATACAGAGCTGGCAGTAATGATTAAGCAATGTAGCACCCCTAGGTGCTACAGAGGAATCCACAGCAGTCTTAAAACTTTCTTTGGCATTCATTGCATCCAGATGTACCTGGATAGAAGTGTGCAGATTTGTTTCTTTTTTGCAGGCCCATACACAGAGGAAATAAGCTTTAAAAAAGAAGGGGTATTTAGGTGTAGACAGCAGCCTTTGTCTCCCTATGGCACATTGAACAACAGGTTAGGGCAAGCAAAGAGGGGGTACATTACAGGAATAGGAGTTCAGTTCAGAAAGCCTGAGACTTACATCTTGGTGAAGTTGACAGTGTTCCAGCAATACCGAGCACATTATGACAGACAACATGTTGGTGGAGGATTTTAAGAGGGGATTTCCATTGCAGGCAGGTCCAACATTTTCTGTGTGCATGTAACAGCTGTAATTCAGTCAGGGGGGAAATGTCTAGCTATGGTATTGCTTAAAAGAGAATTGCAAGCTATGAGAGAAGCAGGACCATTTAAATCCCCTCTGTTAACAACTTTTATAATTTCACCTCCAGAGCTGGTGCCAAAAAAGCACTTTAGGGAGCTTACTGATACACTAACCACTATCGCCTAAAAAGGGAAGGTAATTAAAAAAAAAAAACACCACAGACAATGTACTTCTCTAGACAACATAATCAGTCTCATAAAAATGATGTAATATCTGTAGCTAGCTATGCAAAACATTGAGTCAGCCTTTCAACTGTTTTCCATCTGACCATAGGCAAAGTATTTTTTGACAAGGGTGTGCCAGTTCGCTGCTCAGTGGCAAATGCCACTTTCAAGAAGTTCAGTATGGTATTGCATTGGATATGGAAAGCAGCAGCTCCCAGGAGAAGAGAAGGGTATCATCTAGATGATTTTCATTATTGGAAAGGGACAGAGGGACATGTAGGAAGGCACTGTAGCATTGCAACTGCTATGCAATGAATTGGGTCTAAACAATACTGAGGACAAATTGGATGTCCCTTCTAAGCAGTTTTCTTAGATCTGGAGATCAACATATGGGCTCAGAAATTCAAATTATCAGGGAATAAGATCAAAACATTAAGAGACAGGATTAATAGTATGCTAGGCAAGGGAAAATCTTTGGTAGAACAGGTGATGCCAGTACTGGACCTAATGAATTTTGCTTGTTGGGCAGTCAGACCAGGAAGGACTTTCACAATGTCACTAGAAGTCCTAATGTGTAAACACCAGAAGCAACATAGAGTTAGCATTCTGTATCATATAAAGAATGACTGGGGATTGGCAAGACTTCTTGAAGAATTATAATGGTGTTTCCTTTGGGTAAGAGAAATAGAAAGATAAAACAATCTTAGGATTTTTATGGATGCAAGTAGTGAATGTAGAGACCCAGGAACCACACAAACTAAAGTTTGTTCTTCATTCGGCTTTTCCCGGTTAGGGGTCACCACAGCAGAACTCCAGTCTGCTAATGATTGGCAGTAGATTTTTTACGGGTGCCGAGGTGCCAGCTCGACATCCAACCTTCAGCAAAGGCACGCCCATTCTACACATGTTTTTCGAATGCCACTCGACTGCGGGGAGGACATGTAGACTCCACACAGAAGGTGCTCCAGCCGAGAATCAAATGGGAGAACCTCTTGCTGTGAGGCAACAATGCTACCGCTGCACCACCGCAGCTTATATTCCAAACCACAAATCCAATTTATTGACAGCAAAAACAGACCTGCAGTCAAGTGCTTTCATCTTTAGCAAAGACTTTTTCAGAACTGCTTGACATGGTTATCTCCATCCTTAAATAATCCTAATACATCATGTGATCAACATGTGATCAAACATTCACAAGACTCAACTTTAGTTTAGTAAACACATTGGTTACAAAACTTTGAACAAGAATTGTTGTGAATATCAATTAAAATTGCATGAAAAAATGAACATGAGTGTAACAATAAAAACAAAAATAATGTTGAGAATAGAAATGGCAAAAAAATCAGTGTTACAGTGACAAATGTATGAGTAACATAGCATGGTGGTAGTGGGGTAGAGTGTGCCAAAAAAAAACTTGCATTTTAGTTGGTCAACAAGGCAGTAGTTCACACATTATCCAAATGAATATCAAAATCAAGTGGTGCACATGGTTGTTAAGGTGTCTGGTGTTGCAGTACTTGAAGATTACTATCTATCTATATATATATATATATATATATATATATATATATATATATATATATATATATATATATATATATATATATATATATATATATGAGTCCACTTACCTGAACCCAGACAACTGAAATGAAAATGCCGACACCAATGTCCCAGAACACCGACTTACCACAGCAGGTACGTAAACACTTGGCCATCCTTAAAACAAACTAAACCACACAGTCCTATGTGGGGGGTTCACCCCCACACCCCCCTAACTAAATATACCAACTCTGAGAACACACTATCCCAGGGAAAGTGATAAAGTTCAACAGGATGGCCAAGCATTCACTTACCTGGAGTGGTAACTTGGTGTTCCGGGACATCGGTATTCTTGTGGTGTCGGCCTTTTCATCTCAGTTATCTGAAATTCAGGTAGTCAGGACCATGCAAGTACCCCTCACAACTTTAACTATCATTTTACAGGCATAGGTCCTGGTAGACCATGCTAAGCATTCAACAGTTGGCAGCATACTGATAGGATGGGCCAGAAGATAATGAGGTAAGAAAATTGGAGGAAGCCAGTAGGTATAGACTCTATTGCCCAGACTTTATCAAGACTTTCATGGCATTTCAGCAAACTATAAAGACTAAAGAAGTATAGCTACCCTAATAACTTTCCTTTACTAGAGTGTAATAAGGTTGAGTGAAACATTAGGTAGGGGGATTGGGGGGGGAGGGCAGCAGCCACTATTTGGTTTGTGGGAACATAGTAATTTCACAGGGCAATGTGGACATTTGAATAGAGGCAGAAAAAAAACAGACCAGGGCAAAATGGATCAGGAGCTGGAATCAAAATAGGGTTGGGTTTGCATTAGTTTGTCCAGTAGATGGGCAAGTACCCTAAGTGAATTTGTGTTTCAAGAGGTCTGAGCACAGGGTAAAAATGGTCTGGCATGCATGGTAGAAAGTGGAAACAATTATTAACATTGGTGCATCATTTGACAAAGGATTTGAAGAAACAGAGAATAAGCTTTTCTAACCGGGGGGGGCAATAAAGTAATACTTGTTTACAAAAGAAAACTTTGAAAGTAATGTTAATGCATGACATGTTATACTTGAGACAAATATTCCATGCAGCTATAGTTGTCTGGTCCAGTATGAGTCCAAGATAAGTTTGGTGTCATGCCACGAAGCCCAGAGGTATGGAACTGACTAAAAGCTTTATCAATAAAACTATGTGCTAGGAAGACATAATTGGGGGTGGTTCATAATGCTTAGACACTGTAGGATCATAGGGTCATAGGAGGTTACTAGACTAATGTCCCTGGGGCCCTTACAAGCCTAGCCTAGAGTTTATCCCCAGAAAAGAAACCTCAGTCAGCACCCGTTAATGAGGGACACTGGTGGAACCCCTGGGACAAATTTGTGGTTTCCCATCAAGGTTGCACTTGAAGAATGTCAGCCATGTACAGGATCATAGGAGGTTACTAGGCTAATGGCCCTAAAACAAGCATCACCATAATTGACAGGATTCAAACATGTGCAGGGAAACCCCAATGGATTTCTAGTCCGCAGCCTTAACCACTCAGCCATGATTACAACAAATGATCCAGAAGATGAGAATTCTTTGTGATACAGGGCAAATGAGGGTTCATCTGAAAGGCATAGGTCTGGATTTTTTTATTTGAGATTTATTGTGTAATTTCCTCCAAGGACAGTGAATTATCTCCCCCTGAATAGGTCACCAAGCAATACAAAACTATGGGATGGAATGGGGAACACATAATATTTAGCCCCCTAGAGTTTTGTGGGTTTTTAAGGGCAATAGACTGCCATTCCTGTACAAGTAGAAGGATGACTGAAACTCAGCAAAAAAAGGAAAGATAAACGGAGTAAGGCAGGCTGTGAACTGAACGGATGTAAACCAGGAAGCTGTTGTTTAAGTAAACCAATTGCTGTTTATTCAAACCAGCAAAAAAGCTTTTCGTAGGAAAGCTTTCCCACCTTCTTCAGACAACTGTTATACAAGTCTGATAGAATCAAATGCCCTTAAATAATATGCAAAATGATGACATCACATTCACGCTGTTTCCAATTGAATGATTACTTAAACTTAAACATTTTAAAACCTAAAACTTCGATCACAAACATAAAACAAATATATCAACTTTATATACACGAAACAGTATTAATACTGATAATAATAATATTTGAAAGAACTAATGATATTACAAATATTAATAATATTAAAATATTAACATTATTAATGTTAAAAATTGTTGATATTAACAATGTTAAAAACAGCAGCCTAGCAAGCATCTCAATGAGCTTAAAAATACATGAACTCTAATTAACGTTCTATAGAATTATCTATCTAATAAACTACTAAAAAAGTCTAACATTTTATGACTATGTCACTGGCACCAAAAGTTATATTGTGTCATGAGGTGTAAACAAAAAATGTTTTTTAAATTACAAAATGTAATATGAAATAAAAAGAACACTTCACAAATCCCAACTACTATAAATGCATAATAAACATTTAAATATGATTGAGCCCATCTAAATATAAATAGATTATAAAATGATTTAATTGGGGGCATCTAATGAAAACATGTATTTGGTTGAAACACTGCTCGATATTATTCTTAAAAACAATTTTCTAGTTTTTGGGGAAAATTTTTACATTCAAACCAGTGGCATAGCAATGGGATCACCGTGTGGTTGCACGTTTGCTAATAGTGTGTTAGCCACTTGGGAAATAATGGGTTGATTAACAATCAAACGGCCCAAAATTTGAACAATAATGCTCGACCTAATGAAAGAGATGAGTCTTTTGATGAAAACAACCAGGGTTTTCACAGGGGCAACACCACTCGAAATGCGTCCTCGAACAGCAACTTTCGTGGACGCAATCAGAGAAAGAAGAGGGGGAATCAGCGGAGACGCTGATAGAATATACATCGGACCCCAGCAGCATAATAACTGGGACACATAGACCGACAATCTTGTGTAACTCAAGTGGTGACTTTAAAATCTATAATTACACAGTTTTAACAGTGGAGAATAATATTATTGAGTTTTTTGCCAAGGGTCTTTCTTTTGTTCCAGACAAAAAGTGTAACCTGGTGAAAACTATTGTTGATTTAAAATTGTACGTCCGTAAATTAAATCTAGCATTGTTATTAGGCAACACTCCATCGCTTCTCAGTTGCCATAGGGTTTCTAGCATTTTCAACCCCCCTCTTAGTAACACTCTGCACCTCTTTGAAAAAATGTGTGAGCTAGATTTGAGAGCTATAGACAATAGCCAACATTTTTTGTCAGGGAGAAGCCAACAGAAGAAAAGGAATGTTAATCATGATGAATTGGCATTCATCCAGTTGCTTAATGAATGCCAAATTCGTGTCATGGCCCCTGATAAGGGTGGTGGTTTGATTATGATGGATAGTTGTGAATATGAAAATAAGATGCTCGAGTACTTGAATTCAGGTCCATACACGGTCTCAAGCATTAATGAGGTGAATATAGCAAATAAAAAAATTAGACAATTTTACGATGATTTATTTTTAGAAGGTACTATTGATCATGACACATTAGAATATCTCATCATGCCAGCTTCCAGGATTCCGGAACCCCAAAAATTCATAAAAACTTAGCCGATCCACCATTTAGACCTATAGTGGATGGGAGGGGTTCTGTTACATATGCTTCAGCAAAACTTGTTGATAGCATTTTAAAACCATTATTAAAGAATGAAGTACAAATTTGTAAAGATTCTTGGGAATTTTTAGAAAATATCAATAGAATTCCTTATGATCCCAACTTTATTTTTCTGACGGTAGATATAAAAGATTTATATACTGTCATCCCACATGAGTTGGGTATCCAGTGGACAATAGAATTTATGCTCCGTAAGGGGGCATCTAATGAAAACATGTATTTGGTTGAAACACTGCTTGATATTATTCTTAAAAACAATTTTCTAGTTTTTGGGGAAAATTTTTACATTCAAACCAGTGGCATAGCAATGGGTTCACCGTGTGGTTGCACGTTTGCTAACAGTGTGTTAGCCACTTGGGAGTTTCAATTCTTGTTCCAAAATGAGTGTTACCAACAACATGTATCTTGGTACACTAGGTACCAAGATGACATGTTTTTCTTATGGAAAGGCCCTTTAGAAATAATCCCCAGTTTTATTGAACAGCTATCTGGGATGACACACTTTTTGGAATTTACTAATATAACAAGCCCTAACGAGATAACATTTCTTGATGTTAGAATTAGTAAGGATGATGACTCAAAGAGATTCAGGTCAACTATATTCAGGAAAAGTACTTTTTCTAACACATATTTACATTTCTCTAGCTCCCATCCTTTACATCAGAAAAAAAGTGTAGTCAAAGGTCAATTTGTTCGAGCAGCTCGAATGGTCTCTGACCTGGCTGACTTTACAAGTGAATGTAATAACATTCAGAATATGTTTTTGGCACGTGGGTACCCTTTAAATTTTGTGGAAGATTTAAGGAATGAAGTGTATATAAAAAGAGAATCAGGTCATTTTAAACCACTTCTTGGGGGAGGTAATATGACCACTAAAACAGTAATAGAAAATAATAATATTTTTAGAATTTCATTTCTGTTTACCTTTTGCACTGATGCCAATGCAATTTCCAGTATTATTCGTAAAAACTGGAAAATAATTTTGGATGATCAACAACTAGTCGGTCGGGTAGGTGAAAAGCCCATTATTACTTATAGGAGAGGCCAAAATTTGAAACAATTGCTAGAGTTGAGAAAACAAAAACCTAATCATAAGAATGTTGGTATGAGAAAATGTGGGTGTTGTCAATTTTGCAAACATGTTTATGTTGGAAACAACATTCTGTTAGCTGGAAAGGAATATCACATCAATGGTACATTTAATTGTTGTTCCAGCAGAGTGGTCTATGTGGCAGTTTGTAAAAAATGTCCGGCCTTCTATATAGGCAAAACTGATAGACCACTCAAAAAAAGATTATATGAACATCTGTATGCTATAGCAAAAAGTGATTTGAATAATTCATTAGCTAAACATATTTTAGTAAATGAAGATCATGCTTTTTTGTTTTCAGTGGTACAACAGATATCACCTGATGTGAGGGGGGGTCCATGGCAGATCATCTTAGAACAACAGGAAGCATACTGGCAGATTCGTACTGCTTCGTATATCATGCCAGGTTTGAATGAAATACTGTCTATAAAATGTTTTCTTAGATTTTTGGCCTTAGGCAGATAATCAAAGTAATTTCAATAGTATATAATTAAATCATTTTATAATCTATTTATATTTAGATGGGCTCAATCATATTTAAATGTTTATTATGCATTTATAGTAGTTAGGACTTGTGAAGTGTTCTTTTTATTACATATTACATTTTGTATTTTTTAAAAAAACATTTTTTGTTTACACCCCATGACACAATATAACTTTTAGTGCCAGTAACATAGTTATAAAATGTTAGAATTTTCTTAGTAGTTTATTAGATAGATAATTCTATAGAACGATAATTAGAGTTCATGTATTTTTAAGCTCATTAAGATGCTTGCTAGGCTGCTGTTTTTAACATTGTTAATATCAAAAATTTTTAACATTAATAATGTTAATATTTTAATATTATTAATATTTGTAATATCATTAGTTCTTTCAAATATTATTATTATCAGTATTAATACTGTTTCGTGTATATAAAGTTGATATATTTGTTTTATGTTTGTGATCGAAGTTTTAGGTTTTAAAATGTTTAAGTTTAAGTAATCATTCAATTGGAAACAGCGTGAATGTGATGTCATCATTTTGCATATTATTTAAGGGCATTGGATTCTATCAGACTTGTATAACAGTTGTCTGAAGAAGGTGGGGAAGGCTTCCCTACCGAAAGCGCTTACTTTGGTTTGAATAAACAGCAATTGGTTTACTTAAACAACAGCTTCCTGGTTTACATCCGTTCAGTTCACAGCCTGCCTTACTCCGTTTATCTTTCCTTTTTTTGCTTAGAAGGTAGACTGGTTGACAAAGGAATGAGTCCTGAAAGGAGTGGGAATGCATGTGTTGGTGTCAGGGGAAAAAGACCTGTGCACCTTCACAGGCTGCATGGCATTCTCAGAGGACACTTGAAAATAAAAGCTCAAGGTTGTTTGACACCCCCATCAAATTTTAATGAAGAACTGAGTAAAACTGGATTGTATGAGAATGCTAAGGTAAAGAGAGTGCTCTTACTGGATAGATAGTTGATTCAAAACTAGATTACAACAGGTATGTGTAAGGCAATGGGAACATCTCTGTTTGAATTAGATACATTTATGGAGTGGTAAGCAAAAAAGAATACCCCTCTTAATCACCATGAGGTTCAAGAAAAATGAAAAGGTAAAATGGTTATAGGGTGGGGGAGACATCTTACTTGCCCAATGGCTGGTAAAGCAGATGGGACACTTCCACTACAGTTTGATGGTGAGTCATTTTCTTAGCTGGTTCAATGCTGTCTAGCACTTACTCACAAATAAATAATGGCAGGGGTATAGCTTCAAGTGATTAGCATATCAAAACTGATGGGTACTAAATTCAGGGTGTAGACAAATGTCACAGAGGGAGCGTTGTGTTGGAAGGCCTGGTACATTGGAAAAGGACAAAGCTTTCGGATAAAACTATCCTTCAGTGTTTTACATACAATATGCATAAAAACAGCATTCTAAAATACAACCTAATTATATCACATGACACAGCAAACCTATCAGCAACATCAATTAAAATGGAAATTAATCCTTTTGCTCCTTAAAGAAACATTTCACAGTATAAAATCCATAGACTAATGTGTACCAAAAAAAATATATACCAAACCTACATAGTTAATACAAAACTACTTCACTTTTTGTTGTTTAAACTTCAAAACCAGTTTTAATGTAACCTGTTTGTTAAGACCTGGATATTTATCTTTTCTAGTAGAATAATCCATTCATATTTCTTCATACCTATACTATTGACCAAATCCCCATGTCTAGCATTGGGGTATATCACATGCACAACTCTAAAGTTAAACTGGTGAGTATCATTAGTTTCACTAATATGGTGGGCTAGGGAATTAGTAAGTACTTTCCTACAAATCTCTGATTTATGCTCTATTATCCTGTCTTTTAGCCTTCTTACTGACTTTCCAACATAAAAACCTGGACATTTCAAGCATGTAGCAAGATATATAACAGAAGTTGTATTACATGTGGCAGTACAGCGGAAGGTAAACTTCCTGCCATTCACAGGATGTATAAATTCAGCCGAGTGATTTATATTTGAACAACAAGAACACTTGTGACAGGGGAAAGTTCCCTTTTTGTTATAACTAGGGAGAGATTTACTATTTAGAGAAAAATCCTTATAACATAGCAACCTCTTTAAATTGTTACATTTATGATAGGTAAACAAAAGTCTATCTGGGAGCCATTTTCATGGCCAGGTATGGCTTTTAGAATGCCCCAATTCTTCCTAATGACATACTCTACTGTTTCACTAACCCTACTATAGGTCATAAGATACCTTAAAGAGTGTGTTGGCTGTGAACTTGTATCACCATGATTAGCATTCCCCTGAGCAGAAATATAGGATTTCGCGTTTGAATCCCTCAGTTGTAGAGCCCCATCTTAGCCAATCCTATCTCACTTACATTATAACCCTTTCCAAGAAGTTATTAGTCATTTCTTGCATCTGCATCTCACAGACATCTATTTCAGTATTGTCTACTTGCTCGTAGATAATGATTCTTGAGAACACTTCTAAAGGTCATCTTTGCCTGCATACTCCTCTTATGTAGGTATTTATTAACTTGGATATCTTTCTTATACATGCATGTCTCCAAATTAGGTCCTGTTACTCGTAAATGTACATCTAGAATATCTATAGAGCTCTCAGAGGATATCATTTCAAACTTTAAGAATTTAACAGTGTTATTTAAATGATCAAAGAAGTATTGCAAATTCATAGCACTACCATGCCAGACCAAAAAGATATCGTCCACAAAACATTTGTAGAACGAGATGTTTGATGCATATGAATTAGCATCACCATATACATTAGTTCTCTCCCATTTTCCTAGGGTCAAATTAGCATAGATATTAGCTACAGCAGTGCCCATGACCATTCCAGATACTTGGTGGTACACCTGTTTATTAAAAATAAAGATGTTATTTTCTAGGACCAAATCTAGGAGCTCACAGATAGTCTCAATATGCCTAGCAGGAAAAGGCCCGTACTCTTGTAAAATCTCTCTTATACAGTCAATCCCATATGCATTGGGAATTACGGTAAAGACAGACTTTATATCCAATGTTACCAAAATAAAACGGTCATGGGCACTGCTGTCATACCAGCTATGTAGCTGTGGTCAAAAAAATCACCAGTATCTTTAATGTAGCTTGGTATATATTGCAAATAGCCCTTTAGTATATCCTGTAGATACACAGATATGGATTCTGTCATCCATCCCATTTCCGAGACTATTGGTCTCATTGGGGGGGGGGGGTTTCCATGGACTTGTGTATCTTGTGGAGTCCATAAAGTACAGGAATGGTAGGACATGGTACACTTAGGAAATGGAACGTGTCAATGTCTATATCACCCATCACTTGCAGATCATATATACACATATTTATCTTGCTTAACATAGCATCTATTTCTTTGTTATTAATGGGTTTAAAGGTCTGCCTATCTGATAGCAGCTGTCATAGATTGTAGATATTGGTCTATAGCCATTAACACAATGGCACCTCCTTTATCAGCTTCTTTTATAATTATTTGATCATTATCTTATAAAGATTTTAAAGCTTCAGACTCTTCAACAGTCAAATTATATCTTTTCTTAAAGGTATTTTTATCATAGGTATCACAAATTTGTTTCTCACATATATTATTAAACACACTAATAACAGGATCACTAACAGGAATAAAAGTGCTACTCCTTTTAAGGTGATTGCCCATAGAGCTTCCACTATAAAGATATTCTTCAAATTCAAGCTCCTCTAAATCAATTTTAGATCTGTAATTGCATTAACCAAGTCATCAGTCCCCGCAGGAACAAATTTAATCTCATATGACAATAGAGATATCTCTTCTTCAGTATGTTCATATTTAGAGAGATTCACTACGAGAGGATGACTCAACAGGCTCCCAGACTTTCTTTCATTAGAAGTTAGTATTGCCTGGTCATTTGTTATAATATTGGGATAGCTAACAGATTGTACACTACTATATTCTCGCTGTTCATTAGACCAATTAGAAATATTTATATCAGCAGGACAATTCAATGGGTCCCCATAGCCGTCTTCATTAGGAGTTAATATTATCCAGTTACCTATTTCAGCATCAGAATATACATTGGTAGAATCTAAATGCTCATTTGGCCAGCTAGAGGCATTTTTATCAGTAGTCACAACTACCTCAGTATTAGTAGACAATCCTATAGTCAAGGAAATTTTTAAAAAATCCACATTTTTCCTCATGGAAGTAAAACCATTTAGATCAAATTCAGTAGCAGGTCAACCTACAACTGAGGGATAATCAAATGCTTCTCCGTGGTGTACCAACCCCCCCCCCTCCCGGTTACTCAATGTGATGGTATTAGCACATTCTAAGTATAAAATGGGTATATTAGAAATGTTAATATTAATATTGGAACTTGTTATTCTACAATCATTATTAGGCATTCCCATAGTCAATGGACCTCCTAGAAGCCCTCTACATATGCCTATAGCATCAATATTCAATTCACAATCATTAGAGCGTACATCTCCCATTAGTTCTTTGCATTCATTAGGACCAATCCCATTGGGTTCTACTGCTACATAGGAACCTTCAGGTGTCGCTGTAACAGTAAGATCCTCTAGTGATCTTATACATGCAGTTATATTAGCATTTAAAACAGGGGATACAGTTTCACTTAAATCACGATCTAAAATCGAGACATTCTCACCTAGATAATTCAGTAATTCACTAGATATCATGTTATATGTTCCCCAGTAGTTATTATGCTGTTCATTAAGTGTTCAGCTTTCTGCCACAGTATTAAACTTTTTCAAATAACCAGGAATTTAACTAGAGTCTCCTAAAGGACAGATATTATTAACATTAGTATTTATCACAGAAGCCTCTAAAGCACTAACATTTAGTATATTGTGTTCATAGCATTCATTAGAAACAATCCCATCAAGTTCCATTACTGTACAAACATCCTTATATTATTGTGGCATAAGAGCCTTTCAATGGATCCATATACCCAATTGTGTTCATACGTTCATAGGTTGGTACTAGGCTATCGGCCCTAGGGCCTATACAAGCCTAGCCATAACAATTCCCTGGCTATTTCTTCCCACACTATTTATTTCCCTGGACCCCTGTCTAGCAGGGTGACTGACATGATCCCTGGGGTGAATTTCCTTTCTCCCATCCAATCATCAAGGTTCCTTTTGAAGAGGGCCAAAGAGGTGCTCTGCTGTCTATTCAAGAGGCTGGGGAGTCTCTGGGTCAGGAACCTATCCCTCCAGCATGTTTTGTTTATTGTGATGACAAGATTTATATCCCTGGAGCGTGTGGCTCTGAGGGATTGGGATTTCTTTAAGTGTAGCATGTCCAACAGCTCTGGATTTGACATGGCCTTGTATGTTAAGCAGAGATCGTCTCGGAGTAGACGATATGCGACAGATTATAGCTGGAGTTTTTTAAAGTGGTCAGCATAGGGCATCTGCTTTAGGTCTGTGATTCTTTTAGTGAGGTATTTCTGCGGCCTTTCCAGTTGTTGCAGATGTCTTGAGAGGTACATACCAAATGGGGTATTGTATTCTATAATGAGTCTAATGAGGGATGAGTACAGTGGGACAATAACCTCCTTTTTTCTGGATGAAAAGCCCTTAGTGATGAGGTGTGCCACATAGAAGGATTTCCTGACTGTTGTTGCGATGTTGTTATTGAAGGTGAGACCACTGTCCACCTGTGTCCCTAAGTCTCTTATCATACTTTCGATGTTTAGTGTACTGCCATCTTTGTGATAATTCACGGGTACATGTTTTTTTCCCAAAGGGGATAACTATACATTTCTTGGCATTCAGCTTGAGCCCATGGCTCTGGCACCAAGCATCTGTTTCTGTAAGGCCCTTTTGTAGAGCATACATATCATTTGGGGAATCAATAATGACTCCCACTTTACAGTCATCTGAAAACTTTGTTTGCCAGAGTCCCTTAGTGTTGGCCTGTACTTCAGAGAAGTAGATGACAAACAAGAGAGGTCCCAGGACTGAACCCAGAGATACTCCACTTGTCACTTGTCTGGAGCTGGATTTGGAGTCAGCTACTTTTACAGTGTGGGTTCTATCAGTAAGCCAGTTGGCAACCCATCGAGTGACATAGGGATTAATGCCCAGCTTAGTAAGTTTATCTGTGATTCCAGAGTGGGGGGTGGTGTCAAAGGCCTTGGCGAGGTCCAGATAGGCTGTGTGGACTGCCTTACCCTCATCCACAGCTCCAGAGACTGATTCAAAGAAGTCAATAAGGTTCAGGAGACAAGATCGCCCCTTCACAAACCCAAACTGGGTGGGGTCCAGTGTTTTAAGGTTGCCAATGTCTTTGTTTATAAGTTCCATGATAATACGTTTCATGGCCTTGCAGATCAGGCTCGTCAGACTGATGTGGAGGTAGTTCCCGGGATCCACTCCCGGGATCCAAGGTGGATCCCCCCTTGTGGAGTGGGATAACTGTAGCTGTGTGCCACTCAGTGGGCACAAAGTCTGAGGTGAGGGTATTATTAAACATGACACTTAGGTGAGGTGCCAGTTCATTTTGTAGTTCATGTAGTACACAGCCCGGGATGTCATCTGGTCCCATGGATGCTGTATTCTTAGCTTTTGAGAGTGCATTTTTTACCTGTGTGGACGTTATTACCAGAATTTGGCAATCTTCCAGTATTGAGATGGGTCATTTAGGGGGTGAGACGAGGGGTGAAGTTGGCACTGAATCGATCTGCCAGGATATTGGCAATATCCTTGGGATCAGTATATTTAATGCCATTCTACTGTAGCTCAGAGAAGATCTGAGCATTGCCATTTAGATTCTTGACATAGTTATAGAATGCCTTGTGGTTGTCTTTGGAATCTTTGGCAATTTTATTTTCGTAACTAGCTTTGGAGGATTTTATGAGGGATCTCGGCTTCTTACTGAAGCTGGTAAGGGAGTTTTTTGCATCCTGGGATTTTCCTCTTTGCTGCAACAGTTTTTTTCCTTTTGTTGTAAAGTTTGTTTATGGCAGGGGACCACCAGATTGGCTTCCTTTTTTTGGAGGAGAGCATCTTGGTTCTATTTGGGAGGGCAAGATTCATACATGAGTGGATGTGCTTGTACAGTGCCTTAGTGTAGGACTCAGCAGTCGAACTCTCAGTTCCCGTCTGCATGGGTGTCATGAAGTTTGAACTTCTGACTTGAGTAGCATGAAGTTGGCCTTAGAGAAGTTTTTTATGGAGGTTTCCTTACTGGGGGGTGGGGGTGGGATGTGGATGTTAAGGGTGATTAGCTTATGGTCTGACCTGACCAACGAGGGGGTGACCATAGGTGTGGAGCATTGATTTCCCATGTTGGTAATGACCAGGTCTAGGACATTGGAGCCCCTGGTCGAACTATGGATTAGTTGATCCAGGGCAATGGAATTTATGAATTCCAAGAACCATTGGGCAAAAGTGTTGGTGCATGAGTAGTTTTCCCAGTTAATGGCAGGGTAGTTGACATCACCCAGTATTAGGGTGTTTGGTTGTATATTAATATTTTCCAGTATGTTTAGAAAGGTGTAGTGAGACTCTTGGGGCATGGTGGGGGATCTGTAGCAAGCTACAATTTGGATTGCAGTCTTACCTAATGTTAGTTGCACCTGGAGAATTTCAGACGCATTGTGTTGGGCAACTAACCTGGTAGTGTGAATATCCTTGGTGAATACAGACACTCCAACTTTAGTGTTTCGATCCTGGTTTGGTAGACGAAAAGTGTGGTAAGAGTTGTAGCCTGGTATTGCAGGGGTGCTCTCTGGAGCCTTCAACCAGGTCTCAGTTAAAGTACAGATATCAATGTTCTCCATTTTTAGGAGTGCCTCGAGAGAGTGCATTTTGAGGTTTAGACTTCTAGCATTGAGTAGCATTACCTTCAGATTTTGCATGCTTGTACCTGTTACGGTGGTGGTTTTGTCCTTTGAACTTTGCCTAAAAAAGGCACTATAGGGGTGGCAAGAGCCTTAGCCAGTAACCTGGATCCCAGGGGCGACAGGTGCAGACCATCTCTGGCAAAGCATCGTGATCTGTCGATCATGTCATCCCAGACAGACAGATACTGGATCCCCTTTGAATGACACCAGAAGCTTAGCCAATTGTTGAAGTCAATCATTTTGTCCTTATATTGTGGTATCATTCTGGGTGAAGGCAGGATGCAACTCAGGGCTAGGGTCATACCTGCCTGGGCATTATGATCCGAGAGCTCTTCCATGTCTCTTTTCATGTAGTCCAGGGAGGTACTTCTCAAGTCATTCACTCCAACATAGACAATGACAGAGTCATATTTGTACTTGTTGTGGAGTGACTTGAGTGCATGAGTTATGTGACGGATCCTGGCACCCGAAAGGCAGCTCACTGTAATTTTCTCCTTGTTCAGCCTGGTGAGTGGGACATCAGTGTGCCTGACTATAGAGCCACCTATGACTAACGTGTTAGGTATGTTGTCTTGCCTTAGGGGCTGTTGCTGGGTGGCAAACTGGTGTTGTGAGCTATGTGGCACTTGGGTTGTGATTGGTGTTTGTTTGCGTTTCAGCTTCGGAGGTCCTTGTTGCTTGGGTAGGTTGCAGTTAAGGGCCTCCACATATGTGGATATAGTGTTGCTATGTGTGGGTGTTGGTGGTGTGAGTTTAGAAGGGCTATGTGTTGAGGTGTAGTGCGGGTGTTAACCTTCTCCTCTTGACTGTCTAGCACAATCTTGGGTAGAGAGAGCATTGCTTCCAGTTTGGCTATGTAAGTGCATCTATCACAGGTTGTAGTGTTGGGTGGTAGGAGGAGAGGGTTGTCTGTGCACAAGACAATTGCTGTGCTGCCCCAGTATGCCCAGATTCACCAGGTGGACAGGAGAAGTCAACCGAAGCTGACCCTTGGACATGCCTGGTTTGGTGCTTTTTTTTTTTAAAGTACAGGAACTGTTTTCCCTTACCTTAGCAAGGTACTTTGAATTATAGACTGTTTAGTGCCTATGATGAATTTCTCCTTATTAATAAGAAGAGTTGAGTGCTTGTATCAGTTTAAGGCTTCCTAGTGTTTTTCAGCAGGTATTAGAGCAAATGCTAGCCACAGGGATGCTTAAAGGTAAGATGAAAAAAATGGTTTATCCTAAACACTGCAGTGTGCACTAGAGAAGTTAGATGTGAAAGTAGGTAACTTAAGTTTTCCCTGTCTAAAAAGTTAAGTTTTAGTGGAGAGTCACTATTTTTAAAACAGCAAGATAGATTGAAAGGGGGTGATCACTTTTGTATTCTGGTACTATGGCATACAGTAGAATGGCCAATAAATTTAAATAGTTGAAGGGGAGTGATTTCACAAAATGATAATTTTGTGCTTACTCACACAAGCCAATGAAAGCAGAGAGGAAATGAGATATATGGTCAAATTAACATAAGAGGCAGGCAGCTAGAAAGAAAGTGGTATTTAAGAACACAACGGTGACAGGGTGGGGGGTGGGGAAAATTTCTGCCTGACTCAAAAGAAACAGAGCTGTGTTGTCTTTTGAAGTTTTAATATGCAGTTAAAAGCAGAGCACAAGCAAAACACAAGGTAAAGAAAACAAATCACAGCACTCAAAATATAAAAAGGCAATAAACCAATACAAAATACAAGAAATAAAAAGCAAACCAACCTTTCCCTCACAGCAAAGTGTAGCAGAGCCTGGGAGAGCCTTTCCAATAAAGCTCTGAAATGTTTTATTTTACCCCTTAAATAGAAGGTTTAGTTCCTAGCTCACCCCCTCACTTCACAAATGATTAACCTTAAGTGACCTCTTCTATCTTATGTATGAGTCCTTAATTGATCAGTTCTAATTTCTGCCTCACTCAGAAGAAACATAGCTGTGGTGTCTCTTGAAGTTTTAACATGCAGTTAAAAGCAGAACACAAGCAAAACACAAGGTAAAGAAAACACATCACAGCACTCAAAATGTATTTTTATTTATTTTATTTTATTTTATTTTACATTTGTTGACCGGGATATAAAAAGGCAATAAACCAATACAAAATACAACAAATAAAAAGCAAACCAACCTTTCCCTCACAGCAAAGTGTACCAGAGCCTGGGTGAGCCTTTCCAATAAAGCTCTGAAATGTTTTATTTTACCCCTTAAATAGAAGGTTTAGTTCCTAGCTCCACCCCCTCAGTTCACAAATGATTAACCTTAAGTGACCTCTTCTATCTTATGTATGAGCCCTTAATTGATCAGTTCTAATTTCTGCCTCACTCAGAAGAAACAGAGCTGTGGTGTCTCTTGAAGTTTTAATATGCAGTTAAAAGCAGAGCACAAGCAAAACACAAGGTAAAGAAAACAAAGCACAGCACTCAAAATATAAAAAGGCAATAAACCAATACAAAATACAACAAATAAAAAGCAAACCAACCTTTCCCTCACAGCAAAGTGTAGCAGAGCCTGGGAAAGCCTTTCCAATAAAGCTCTGAAATGTTTTATTTTACCCCTTAAATAGAAGGTTTAGTTCCTAGCTCCACCCCCTCAGTTCACAAATGATTAACATTAAGTGACCTCTTCTATCTTATGTCTTCTTCTTCTTTCGGCTTTTTCCCGGTTAGGGGTCGCCACAGCGGATCGCCTTGTCCGCACATTGAATGGCAGAGGAGTTTTCCGTCAAAGTTGCCAGCCCGGCTGCAGCAGAAGGCACACTCACACCTAGGGCCAATTTAGAGTGTCCAATCCACCTGCAGCATGTCTTTGGGATGTGGGAGGGAGCAACACCGGAGGAAACCCACGCGACCACAGGAGGACATGCAGACTAAGACAGAAGGCACCCCAGCCGAGGATCGAACCGGGGAACCTCTTGCTGTGAGGCGGCAATGCTAACCACTGCACCACCGTGGCCGCCCCCCTCTTCTATCTTATGTATGAGTCCTTAATTGATCAGTTCTAATTTCTGCCTCACTCAAAAGAAACATAGCTGTGGTGTCTCTTGAAGTTTTAATATGCAGTTAAAAACAGAACACAAGCAAAACACAAGGTAAAGAAAACACATCACAGCACTCAAAATTTATTTTTATTTATTTTATTTTACATTTGTTGACCGGGATATAAAAAGGCAATAAACCAATACAAAATACAACAAATAAAAAGCAAACCAACCTTTCCCTCACAGCAAAGTGTACCAGAGCCTGGGTGAGCCTTTCCAATAAAGCTCTGAAATGTTTTATTTTACCCCTTAAATAGAAGGTTTAGTTCCTAGCTCCACCCACTCAGTTCACAAATGATTAACCTTAAGTGACCTCTTCTATCTTATGTATGAGTCCTTAATTGATCAGTTCTAATTTCTGCCTCACTCAGAAGAAACAGAGCTGTGGTGTCTCTTGAAGTTTTAATATGCAGTTAAAAGCAGAGCACAAGCAAAACACAAGGTAAAGAAAACAAATCACAGCACTCAAAATATAAAAAGGCAATAAACCAATACAAAATACAACAAATAAAAAGCAAACCAACCTTTCCCTCACAGCAAAGTGTAGCAGAGCCTGGGAGAGCCTTTCCAATAAAGCTCTGAAATGTTTTATTTTACCCCTTAAATAGAAGGTTTAGTTCCTAGCTCCACCCCCTCAGTTCACAAATGATTAACCTTAAGTGACCTCTTCTATCTTATGTATGAGTCCTTAATTGATCAGTTCTAATTTCTGCCTCACTCAAAAGAAACATAGCTGTGGTGTCTCTTGAAGTTTTAATATGCAGTTAAAAGCAGAACACAAGCAAAACACAAGGTAAAGAAAACACATCACAGCACTCAAAATTTATTTTTATTTATTTTATTTTATTTTACATTTGTTGACCGGGATATAAAAAGGCAATAAACCAATACAAAATACAACAAATAAAAAGCAAACCAACCTTTCCCTCACAGCAAAGTGTACCAGAGCCTGGGTGAGCCTTTCCAATAAAGCTCTGAAATGTTTTATTTTACCCCTTAAATAGAAGGTTTAGTTCCTAGCTCCACCCCCTCAGTTCACAAATGATTAACCTTAAGTGACCTCTTCTATCTTATGTATGAGTCCTTAACTGATCAGTTCTAATTTCTGCCTCACTCAGAAGAAACAGAGCTGTGGTGTCTCTTGAAGTTTTAATATGCAGTTAAAAGAAGAGCACAAGCAAAACACAAGGCAAAGAAAACAAATCACAGCACTCAAAATATAAAAAGGCAATAAACCAATACAAAATACAACAAATAAAAAGCAAACCAACCTTTCCCTCACAGCAAAGTGTAGCAGAGCCTGGGAAAGCCTTTCCAATAAAGCTCTGAAATGTTTTATTTTACCCCTTAAATAGAAGGTTTAGTTCCTAGCTCCACCCCCTCAGTTCACAAATGATTAACATTAAGTGACCTCTTCTATCTTATGTATGAGTCCTTAATTGATCAGTTCTAATTTCTGCCTCACTCAGAAGAAACAGAGCTGCGGTGTCTCTTGAAGTTTTAATATGCAGTTAAAAGCAGAGCACAAGCAAAACACAAGGTAAAGAAAACAAATCACAGCACTCAAAATATAAAAAGGCAATAAACCAATACAAAATACAACAAATAAAAAGCAAACCAACCTTTCCCTCACAGCAAAGTGTAGCAGAGTCTGGGTGAGCCTTTCCAATAAAGTTAATGTTAACTTTTAAAACAGGTTTCACAGTTTCATTCAAAACACAATCTAAACTTAAAATATTGTTACCGAAATGGTTCTGTGGTTCATTAACATTAATAATAAACACTTCCTGATGCTCAGTAGACTGCTCATCAAATATTCGTCTTTTAGCCACATAATTATACAATTCCAAACAGCTATTAGGATGCTCATTACTTATTCGGTTTTTCGCCACTACATTATAATTTTCTAAACAGCCAGTGGCATCATTACAAACTCCCAAAGGACAAATACATTCACCTGTACTATTACTAGAAAAGGTATTAAACACAATATCCCCCTTAGCATTAGTGTTCCTTATATTATGTTGGTACAGAGCAGGTGCACTACAATCTAACAATACAGGAGCATTTTCAATCATTCTTATGGTGGAAAACCCTTCTAACGGCTTTACCCTTCCATTTTCATTAGTACAAACATTCAAACCAAGGCCTCCAGGCTCGCTTGATTCAAAATTGAAAACTAAATCAGTCGCAGACAAGCAGTTAGATAATACATCCAATGAAACTTTACTCGATGTCCCATAGTTTTTAAACAGTTCACTAGTCTGACCCTCGGTCTCAATACCGCGTTCTTCCAGACAGTCCAAGGCAGAACTACAGTTAGATATAGCACTGTTATTGTAGTTTAAATTATTCAGTAAACTTTGAGTTGAACAACATTTTGCCAGAACATTTAATTGATTAAAGCAGTTAGACATATTCTTACCATCATTTCTTATTGCTTTTGCGTTCTGCTCCTTGTCATGGGACCATTTTTCACACTCCCTCTGGTATAATTTTTGTATAATGCTATGATGGGGCAACTGGATGCATTTGATAAACAATTGGAGTCTACTAAAAGAAAGAAGCTCCAACATGATATTAATGACTTTAATAGTAGTCATATTTTTTCTTGGCCGAAACGACCCTTTAATGAAAAGAATTATGCATCTATTTCTACTAAGAAGACTTCCTGGGGCTCAATGTATGAACTTGATGAGTTTGAGCTGGATATAGACCTCTCAACCATACCAATTTACTCGGTTTTTACTGAGTTTTGGGGTCCAAATGAAGGGGTGCCACAATTCCCGAGTGGTTCCCCTTCATTTCCGATTTTTTTCTTTTAGTTTTATTAATTTTTTCAAAGTTTGCACTGTCAGAACTGATGTCATTACGTGTGCAATGACGTCAGCTCCATCAGGGCTATCAGCCAATCGGAATTGAGCTCCTTGAGCTCACGTCATCATTTCCAGCAAGCGGGTAAAATTTGGATTATATTAGCAGCAGCCAAGAGCAGCAACATGTATTATGCATTTATCAGACTGTTTTGGATTTGGATTTGGATATAGCAGCCGCAAGAGCGAGCAACAAGCAGGAGTGGATTTATTTCAGCGAGCAGAACTGTTTTATAGCAGCCGCATCCCGCATTTTGGGGCAAGCAGGTTTGGTGTGCGTGTTTGTGTGTGTGTGTGTGTGTGTGTGTGTGTGTGTGTGTGTGTGTGTGTGTGTGTGTGTGTGTGTGTGTGTGTGTGTGTGTTGGGGGGTGACTGGTGGTGTTAGTGTGTTTGTTGTTTGTGTTTGTTAAGGTACAAAGTTCAGTTCTCAAGGCCCCATCTTGAGCTTAGCAGATAGCCATATATATGTACTTACACTGAATTAATGTTAGACTGTTTTGTGGGACCAGAAGGTCAGAAAACACCAAGTAAAAAATATTGAAAGTTGTAGAATGAAATTTTAAATTTAAAATGGATTATATAAATAGCCCAAGTAAATATACTTCTCATTGCCAGGACCAACTAGTGTCCTGAATAATAAATATCAAGAATATTTGAGAAAGAGGAAATGAAGAGGTTTTACTATTTAGGAAGCTTGTAACAAAAGCTCATGTAAGCACCCCATCTAGAGGTCAATATGAATACAGACAAGAAAAACAGCTTAATTATATAGAAATGTCAATACAAGTAGTAGATGGCTTGCAGGGCAGAAATATGTCATGTATTTCCAGAGAGCTGAAGACTGCCTGTATTGTATATTGTTGATGCTGAGTGAGATCCTCCAATTGCAAGTCCTCAAGGTAATAAACAAGTACTAGGGAGCAAGGGCTCACCGGACCGTAATACAACAAGAAAGGCTCCAAAATATAACAGGAAAAAACGTGTGTGTGTGTGTGTGTGTGTGTGTGTGTGTGTGTGTGTGTGTGTGTGTGTGTGTGTGTGTGTGTGTGTGTGTGTGGTACAAGAAGGTCGCAGAGGTTAGCAGCTTTGAATAAACAGTATTCTAATCATTTAATTTACATATTTTTGCCATGCAGTACAAAAATAACAGCTGTAAAATGCAAGAACTAACCCAGAAATGTCATGATATATTATAAATGTACTGCAGACAGTTGCTAAGAGCTATAAACAATTAATGTATTTCAAAAATGGCAACGCCACCATCCAGATATGTCTGTGGTTGGCATATGATGCCATAATCACTGTCTGTGAATGCAGAAGGCTATGGGATGTGCAACAGGAAGTCCCAACAAATTAAAAAATGCACACAACTCACTTCATGATAAGCACACACAATTGGTTTGCAGAACTAAGGTAGCTCGCTGCAATGAATGTTTCTCATGAAAAATGCAGAATAGACCACATACTTGTTTTAAATCTGTTTGTTGAACAAATACTAGAGTCATGATACTTCCTTTCTGTATGAGTTTTAGAATGTGATTTTGAAGAGACAGTTAACAGATGGTAAGATAGGTGGAATGGTCTGAGATAGATAGACAGTCAATGCCTGTTCAGTGAGTTGCTGAGCATTAGGGAAGGATTGAAGTGCCTATGTGAGTGAAAAGCTGTGTGAATGGTGCTTTGTTGAAAAACAAGTCATAAAGTAATTTAAAGCTTATTTTTGTGTAGGGCCAGCTGCATTATACAAGGAATATAAGTAAAGTCAGGAAGGTGTATCAAAGAAAAGAACACATGTATGTTTCTTGTTTTGTGTGCAAGAGGCCAATGATTTGAAAACAGCTCAAAGTTAATCTTTATCCACCACTGGCCAGATGCGTTTTCTTTGGATGTGGTGTGTGGGTTTCAATGCTATTTCAATGAATGCGAGTTTCAAGGACAGAGAAGCTTTAATGCCAAGTCTATTTTCATTGTGAGACAGCATTGCTTTGTTTAGGAGATGTCTGTTAGTGTTTGTGCATTGTTTTGCTGCAAAATGTAAAAATAAAATCTAAATCATTGTAGAAGTAAAGCAGTATGCTATGCACACATTAGTGTTTATGGTAAATGGGGAGAAATTGCCAGGTAATGGGACATTGGAATTGCTGCAGGGGGCTCTGGTGACATATTTTGGTTGTCTGTTCTTCAGTTTGCGTTTGAAAGTTGGTATCCCACAGTTCCATTGGAGTGGGTGGGGTTATGCAATTATGTATGCAAATCAGATGTTAATCAGCGCACAGATTTGTACCTATTTTTTATGGGCCTTGTCCAGATTTTTGATGATTCCACTAATAACCAAAAGAAAGCACCCAAAATCCAGGTACTGTGACACGAACAGTTTAATCACAAGAATAACGCTGAAATATTCACAACACGTTTTCGTCCTTGACTTCATCAGATGATATCACTCTGTTGAACTCACCTTAAATATATTAAACTAATTACAAAATAACCAATGATAAAACTGATCCAATCAAACAATTTCAAAAACACTTTAAACATATATATATATATATATATATATATATATATATATATATATATATATATAATGTATACTAGCACCACTGTGAAAATCATACCCAGTTGAAATAAATACATATAAATAACTGTATGAATGTGTATAATATATAAATAAATGTGCATAGATAATTTGTAAACCATTTCTAAAATCATGACACATTGTACTAACAAATTCATATAAAATATTCATTTGAAATATACCCAAGATGATAAAACAATACTATAATTTGGCGGACCTCAATTTTAAAACTGGCATAAGTGAAATCATGTCATTGAGACCTGGTGTTCTATTGGCTTCTAATACAATTTGCCAAAATAATTCTCTGTATTCTACTAATGTTTCCCAATTCCCACCTCTAGGGTCCACTGACACACTTTCTAAAACAAAAAATCTAAATGTTGCAGATTTACATACACTAGTATGTTTATACAGTGCATTGTTTTCTTTTTTAGTCCTAATGTCATACAGATGCTCATAGATTCTTTGCTTTAGCATTCTTTCACTTTTCCCTATATAAAATGAATCACATTTTGTACAGGTAGCTAAATATATAATACCCTTAGTGTTACAATTAACAAATGTTCCTAAAGTTAATTTCCTTTGTCTACTCGGTAAATATAGTGATTCTCCAACAGTGAGGTGTGTACAATAACTACACCTTCCATATTTAAATAACCCTACTTTTTTCCTAATAACATTTTCAAGCATTCTTTCATTTGTCCCTCTCTCTAAAATGTTCTTAATATTAGTACCCCTCCTGTAAATAAATTTTAATTCTTTGTCAAAAATATGGTGTAAGTCAGATAATCCAGAAAAATTATTCCATTCTTTGTTAATAATTCTTTTAACTAATCCTGACTGCCCATCATAGGTTGTAGTAATACCGGTTTCATATTTTGCACCACTATTTTCATTATTTGACTCTTGTCTTACACGAGTTTCACTCTTGCCTAAAACAGGTGCAAACTTGCCTCACTACATACTTGGTCAAAAAGTTCACCCGGGTAGCCTCTATTTAAAAATAAACTTTTCAAAATTCCACATTCAATATTATAAGAAGTGTCATCAGAGGTCATTCTACTAAGACAAACTAGTTGACCTTTCATTACACTTCTCTTTTGGTGAGGTGGATGCAAACTGGTGTAATGTAAATATGAGTTTGAAAAAGTCTCTTTTCTATAAATTTTAGACCTGAAACCTTCCTTGGTCTTAGTGATATTCACATCCAAGTAATTTAACCTTTGGGTATCAAATTTATGTGTGAATTTTAAAAATTCAGTCGTACCATTTAAAAATTCAATAAATAAGTTAAAATCATCTTCATTTCCATTCCATAAAAAACATAAATCGTCTAAAAACCTACCATAAAATGTCCAAAATCTGCTAAAAACTGAAGTTAATAAGTATGTATTTTCCCAATATGACATAATAATATTAGCATAGGTAGGAGCGCAATGTGCCCCCATAGCAACACCCTTACATTATTTAAATTATTCTCCTTCAAAAAACAGAAAATTGTTTTTTAATACCACCTCCATTAGAACCAAAACTGTTCTAAAATCATTGTGTGTAATTCCTGAAAATCCTACTAACACTTCTTCGAACCATTCAAGGCCTATGTTGTGGGGAATACTAGTAAATAAATCAACCACATCTAAAGTAGCAAAGGCCAAATCTTCAGAAAATAATGTTTTATCCAACTTTCTCAGAAGGTCCCAAGAATCCTGTAGTATATAAGTATTATTCATAAGCACTTTCTTTACCTTAAAATCTATATACTTTGCTAGAGGGGCTGTTATAGAACCTTCTGCAGAAATTATTGGTCTCAAAGGTGGATCATTGATGTCCTTATGCACCTTTGGTATGCCAAATATAGAAGGAACCTTCGGTTTTTCAACATGTAGAAATTTATGTGTCTCTAAATCTATTAATCCGTCCATTAATAAATCATTCAGTAACACATGTATTTTTTTGATGATTCCAGGTTGAGAGGTATGGCTGGATACCAATCATCAACGAGTGGAGGATGGAACTTCTCCCCCCGATGACCAATCTGAAGCCAAAAGAGAGGTTATAGATACGCTTATGACATCACTACACTCCAAAAAGGTTCAGGCGAGACCCTCAGTGGAGCATTTAGTCAAAGAGAAAGAACATATACAGAACAAAAGCATAGCACCAAATCCTTCTTTTTTAGAAATGAACCAGGGAATCAGGATGCAGCTACCAGAGAAGCTGGTTGCTCAAGAGCATGGTGTTACAAGACAGCGTTCGAGATCCAGAGAGAGGGTGAAAAATGGTCCCATGACAAGGAGCAGAACGCAAAAGGAATAGGAAATGATGGTAAGAATATGCCTAACTGCTTTAATGAATTAAACGTTCTGGTGAAATGTTGTTCAACTCAAAGTTTACTGAGTAATTTAAACTACAATAACATTGCTATATCTAACTGTAGTTCTGCCTTGGACTGTCTGGAATAATGCGGCATTGAGACCGAGGGTCAGACTAACGAACTGTTTAAAAACTATGGGACATTGAGTAATGTTTTATTGGATGTATTATCTAATTGCTTGTCCAGGACTGATTTAGTTTTAAATTTTGACTCAAGCAAGCCTGCAGGCCTTGGTTTGAATGTTTGTACTAATGAAAATGGAAGGGTAAAGCCGTTAGAAGGCTTTTCCACCATAAGAATGATTGAAAATGCTCCTGTATCATTGGATTGTAATGTGACTGCTCTGTACCAACGTAATATAAGGGACACTAACACTGTGGGAGATATTGTGTTTCATACTTTTTCTAGTAATAGTACAGATGAACATATTTGTCCTTGGGGAGTTTGTAATGATGCCGCTGGCTGTTTAGAGAAATATAATGTAGTGGTGAAAATCCGAATAACTAATGAGCAGCCTAATAGCTGTTTGGAATTGCATAATTATGTGGTTAAAAGACGAATATTTGAAGGGAAGTCTACTGAACATCAGGAAGTGTTTATTATTAATCTTAATGAATCACAGAACCATTTAGGTAACAATATTTTAAATTTATGTGTTTTGAATGAAACTGTGAAACCTGTTTTAAATGTTAACATAATTGGGTATATGGATGCATTGGAAGGCTCTTCTGCCACAATAATATATAAGGATGTTCGTACATGGAACTTGATGGGATTGTTTCTAATGAATGTGATGAACACAATATAGTAAATGTTAGTGCTTTAGGGGCTTCTGTGCCAAATGTTAATATTCATAACGAATGCAATGAACATGATATAATTAATGTTACCCCTTTAGGGCCTTCTGTGCTAAATACTAATGTTAATCGTATCTGTCCTTTAGGAGGCTGTAGTTATATTCCTGGTTATTTAAAAAAGCTTAATACTGTGGAGGAAATCCAGACAGTTAATGAACAGCCTAATAACTATTGGGGAACATATACCATGATATCTAGTGAATTATTGAATTATCCAGGTGAGAATGTCTCGATTTTAGATTGTGATTTAAGTGAAACTGTATCCCCTGTTTTAAATGCTAATATAACTGCATGTATAAGATCACTAGAGGATCCTACTGTTACAGCGACACCTGAAGGTTCCTATGTAGCAATGGAACCCAATGGGATTGGTCTTAATGAATGCAAAGAACTAATGGGAGATGTTGTACGCACTAATGATTGTGAATTGAATATTGATGCTATAGGCATATGTAGAGAGCTTCTAGGAGGTCCATTGACTATGGAAATGCCTAATAATGATTGTAGAATAGCAAGTTCCAATACTAATATTAACATTTCTAATATACCCAATGTATACTTAGAATGTGCTGATACCATCACATTGAGTAACCGGGGGAGGGGGGGGTTGGTACACCATGGAGAAGCATCTAATTATCCCTCAACTGTAGGTCGACCTGCTACTGAATTTGATCTAAATCGTTCTATTTCCAAGAGGAAAAATGTGGATTTTTCAAAAAATTCCTTGACTATAGGATTGTATACTAATACTGAGGTACTTGTGCCTACTGATAAAAATGCCTCTATCTGGCCCAATGAGCATTTAGATTCTACCAATGTATATTCTGATGCTGAAAAAGATAACCGGATAATAATGAAGAAGGCTATGGGGACCCATTGAATTGTCCTGCTGATATAAATATCTCTCATTGGTCTAATGAGCAACGAGAATATAGTAGTGTACAATCTGTTAACTATCTCAATATTATAACAAATGACCAGGCAATACTAACTTCTAATGAAAGAAAGTCTGGGAGCCTGTTGAGTCATCCTCTAGTAGTGAATCTCTCTAAACATGAACTTACTGAAGCAGAGATCTCTATACTGTCACATGGGATTACATTTGTTCCTTCGGGAACTGATGACTTGGTTAATGCAATTACAGATCTAAAATTGATTTCGAGGAGCTTGAATTTGAAGAATATCTTTAAGGATAGTGGAAGTGCTATGGGCAATCACCTTAAAAGGAGTAGCACTTTTATTCCTGTTAGTGATCCTGTTATTAGGTTATTTAATGATATATGTGAGAAACAAATTTGTAATAACTATGATAAAAACAAAACCTTTAAGAAAAGATATAATTTGACTGTTGAAGAGTCTGAAGCATTGAAATCTTTACAAGATAATGATCAAATAATTATAAAAGAAGCTGATAAAGGAGGTGCCATTGTGTTAATGGATATAGACCAATATCTACAATCTATGACAGCTGCTATCAGATAGGCAGACCTTTAAACCCATTAATAACAAAGAAATAGATGCTATGTTAAGCAAGATAAATATGTGTATATATGATCCGCAAGTGATGGGTGATATAGACATTGGCACGTTCCATTTCCTAAGTGTGCCATGTCCTACCATTCCTGTACTTTATGGACTCCCCAAGATACATAAGTCCCTGGAAAACCCCCCAATGAGACCAATAGTCTCAGGGAGGGGATGGATGATGAATTCCATATCTGTGTATCTACAAGATATACTAAAGGGCTATTTGCAATATATACCAAGGTACATTAAAGATACTGGTGTTTTTTTGACCCAGTTACATAGCTGGTATGATAGCAGTACCCATGACCATTTAGTTTTGGTAACATTGGATATAAAGTCTCTCTTTACCATAATTCCCAATGCATATGGGATTGACTGTATAAAAGAGATTTTACAAGAGTACAGGCCTTTTTCTGCTAGGCATATTGAGACTATCTGTGAGCTCCTAGATTAGGTCCTAGAAAATAACATCTTTATTTTTAATAAACAGGTGTACAACCAATTATCTGGAATGGCCATGGGCACTGCTATAGCTAATACCTATTCTAATTTGACCCTAGGAAAATGGGAGAGAACTAATGTATATGGTGATGCTAATTCATATGCATCAAACATCTCGTTCTACAAATGTTTTGTGGACGATATCTTTTTGGTCTGGCATGGTAGTGCTATGGATTTGCAGAACTTTTTTAATAATGTAAATAACACTGTTGAATTCTTAAATTTTGAAATGACATCCTCTGAGAGCTCTACAGATTTTCTAGATGTAAGGTTATGAGTAACAGGAACTAATTTGGAGACATGCATATATAAGAAAGATGTGCAAGTTAATAAATACCTACATAAGAGGAGTATGCATGCAAAGAGAACCTTTAGAAGTGTTCTCAAGAGTCAGTATCTACGAGCGAGTAGACTTAATACTGAAATAGATGTTTGTGAGATGCAGATGCAAGAAATGATTAATAACTTCTTGGAAAGGGTTATAATGTAAATGAGATAGAACTGGTTAAGAGTGGGGCTCTACAATTGAGGGATTCAAATGCAAAACCCTATTATTCTTCCCAGGGAAATGCTAATTCTGGTGATACAAGTTCAATACCAACACACTCTTTAAGGTATCTTATTACCTATAGTAGAGCTAGTGAAACAGTAGAGCATGTCATTAGGAAAAACTGGGACATTCTAAAAGCCATACCTGGCCATGAAAAAAGACTCCCAGATAGACCTTTGTTTACCTATCTTAATTGTAACAATTTAAAGAAGTTGCTATGTTATACGGATTTTTCTCTAAATAGTAAATCTGTCCCTACTTATAACAAAAAGGGAACTTTCCCCTGTCACAGTTGTTCTTGTTCAAATATAAATCAGTCAGCTGAATTTATACATCCTGTAAATGGCAGGAAGTTTACCTTCCGCTGTACTGCCACATGTAATGCAACATCTGTTATATATCTTGCTACATGCTTGAAAGGTTTTTATGTTGGAAAGTCAGTAAGAAGGCTAAAGGACAGGATAATCGAGCATAAATCAGAGATTTGTAGAAAAGTACTTACTAATTCCCTAGCCCACCATATTAGTGAAACTGATGATACTCAGCAGTTTAACTTTAGAGTTGTGCATGTGATATACCCCAATGCTAGACGTGGGGATTTGGTCAATAGTATAGATATGAAGGAATATGAATGGATTATTCTACTAGAAGCAGATAAACATCCAGGTCTTAACAAACAGGTTACATTAAAATCGGTTTTGAAGTTTAAACAACAAAAAGTGAAGTAGTTTTGTATTAACTATGTAGGTTTGGTATATATATTTTTTGGTACACATAAGTCTATGGATTTTGTATGGTGAAATGTTTCTTTAAGGAGCAAAATGATTAATTACCATTTTAATTGATGTTGCTGATAGGTTTGCTGTGTCATGTGATATAATTAAGTTGTATTTAAGAATGCTGTTTTTATGCATATTGTATGTAAGACACTGAAGAAGGATTGTTTTATCCGAAAGCTTTGTCGTTTTATTAAAAGTTTTTGATGGTGTGGAGCAGTACGTTTTTCTTATTTGAAGCTGCTTTTGGTTGTATTCTCCACTTCACTACTATTCACCTTTTTTCTATGACTTGTTGCTACATTGGAAAAGGAATCCGTAAATGAGAGTGAAGACTCCTTATTTGTAAACACAAATCAGACACTGTCCTAATTGTTAGTGTATGTGATTTCAAGTGAAAAATACATATGTAAACTTAAAAATAAGCATGTATGCTTAAGGTTGTTACCTACCACTGTGCAGACATTGTACACCCATACCTATACCTACAAAGATGTGAGTGTGTGTGTGTGGGTGTGTGTGTGTGTGTGTGTGTGTGTGTGTGTGTGTGTGTGTGTGTGTGTGTGTGTGTGTGTGTGTGTATATATATATATATATATATATATATATATATATATATATAAGCACATATGCGCACAAGTGTATATGTGTTTCTAAATATCTCTAACAGCACTGCAGCCCCTGGTATGTTTTTCAGAGATGAAAGAGCTGGGGGCAATAATAGCTTTATAGACAATCAAAACATATTAGTTGGTGATTTGGATTTTTTACATTAACCACACCAAGAAGTAGTCATCTTAATAGATGAAGTGGTAAACAATTAAAAGTATTTCTCTTGTGTTTTTAGATGAGATTTTTGAAGATACATACTCTGGTGACAACCAATAATAATACCAATTCAGAACTGCAACGAACAGAAAAGACAGATTGAAAGGCAGGGATAGAAGCAGATTGATTTGGAAACACAGAGAACATAAGATGAGTACTGTTTTATTTAGTAAACAGCAGTTCAATAAATGGAGTGAAACTCTGAGATGACATGAAGAAAATAAATGGACCTGAGAGAAGCAGACTTAGAGATGTGTAATAGCATTTTGCTCCCTCAATCATTAAAGTGATGTCCAGTGGTGCTGTGACTGATAGTTCTTGCCTTAGAAGATAATCTTTTTTTCAGTTTTTTTAGTTTCACTGTTAACACTATGGCTCATTTTAAATAATGATTTATTCTCTGAGCTTTAGAATTAGAAGACCAGCTGTAATAAATGGTATTCCATTTACAGTTATCGGTATATGGTGAGCCTGAGAAACTTCTGCCCAGCATCCATTTGTTTCAGTGGTAAAAGAAGAGCCAGAAGCATTGACAATTTCTAACGTTTCATGGCTGTCAGCTGACTCTACTGCAGTTCTGCTAGGGGTATCCAAGATGGAGAGGAAGTCTGACAAGGGCAAATAACAGTATGCCTTCTTAAAACACTTGCTGTGTAAAATTATTAAATTAAGGTATTTCTGTTTTTTCGATGATATTGAAGTATTTGAATGAAGTAGTATTTATGTTAATTACATTTCATGCTCAAAACATCTGCTCTGAAGCTGCAAGTTCAGAAATAGATATTAATTTGTTAATTTAAAAAATCAATAAGTTCAGATACATGTAAAAAATACAAAACAAAATCTCTGTTGTAAACAGACTATGTGAACTTTGTTTCCATGTCCTCCTATTTGTTTTAATCTCTGTACATATTAGGTCTGGTTTAGTCCTATGAATAGCAACTACCTCAGTAAAACCTTATATTTCTTTGCTTAGAAACTGATAATTTACTGAGTGAAGCTTTTGGCTTTCAATGTTAAGCTCTTTCATACCTGAACATAAAGCTTTTGAGTAAGAATAAATTATCTTTGAAACAAATACTATATCTGCAGTCACATATAGAGCACAAGATTATTTATCAGGCAGCATTCAGTTGAATGACTTTTGCTCACAGTGACTTCTCCAAAGGTGAAAAGCAGCCGGATAATTTCTCATGCCATACCAAAGTCAGCGTGGTATATGCTTTATCTGCATAAATGACTTCTGCATGATCCACAAATGCAAGCTGGCAAACAGTGCTCATTAGGGAGTTGTGCAAAAACTGTATACCAGGTGTGAGATCTGTGTACCACCCATCACAACTGCAGACTCTGTACTGACTGCCATCACCAGGAAATGACCGCATCAGAAGCTGTAGATTGCTGGTATGGCCGAAAGTTGCAAGTAAAGCCTAAGGAAAAGTGTGAGGATAGATGTGTACCTTAAATGCAGACACATCATTATGACCACAGACATAAAAGTAGCAGGAAATTTCTCCCTGTACATGTAGGCATTAGCGATGCCTGGAACTGAGCTGCCATACAGCATACCACCGTATTGCGGTCTTATTATGCAGACAACACCATATGGATGGGCCAATTCATGTAGGTGTAATTCATGACTCTTGCAATGGATCAAAGACTTAATGCACATTACTGTACATGGTCTGCATTTGCATTTTATTACCTCCCTGAACTGCCAGTGCTAATAAAAGCAGCCAGCCACATACACTGCTTTTATTGTCCCACACTTTTCAGCTCACATGGCTAGCAACTGCTATAGTACCAGCAAATGGCTTGCAGAGAAATGTTATCAGAACATACTCAATACCCTCCTTAAAATAAACTATCGCATACCCATGTTTTGTGCTGAGTTGTATAATTTGATTTTTGTTTTTAGATTCAGAAAAAATTATATAATATATGGCCTCAATAAGAGGTGAGAAACTGCTGTCAGTACTACCCACAACATATATCTGTGTAAAACATATGAGGATTAAATTAAGGCAGCACATTTTATATCAAATTATTTTACAGGTGTAAGAAGTAAGTTATGGCAACTACAAGGTGATATAGGAGGCAACAACATGAGATAATTTGCATCGTTTTATATATTCTGGTCACACACCATCTCATTCATATGCTGCCAGGGTATAGTTTTGGGGGGGGGTAGGTTAGGACTGATATCCAGTGTGGTGGGAACGTAACATGCAGACATGCAGATCTAGGTACACATCATTATGCCAAAAGACTGCTGTCTTATGCATGACTGTGAATATCCATGCTGAGCCACTGGTTTGGGTTTCATGTAAACACAGGTTGGCATTACACCACAGTATATCAGTAGTATACAGGCTTATCTACAGCCTAGTGCCAAACCCTGAGCTATCAACCGTCAGATGTAAGAAGCAAAACAAAAAAAAGGTCTGGTCACATACCTGGCACCCCTCACCTTAGGATCAAGCCAGGAAATTCTTCTGATCTGCTCCCTTTGAGGAGCAGAAAAAGTCCTAAAAAATGAAAATAAAGCAGTTTCTTTTGACAGCTATAGAAGAGCACTTTCTGCCTTTGTAGCAAGCAACTTGCTACAACCTATACCCTACACAAACTGCTGAAATGCTTCAGTCCTATGTCCAGATTGCACAGACATTTTCAGAATTCATTTCTGTGTCAGCATTATAAAGAGGTACTTTGAGAGAGTCAGACACATCCATTTTGCTCACACTGCTAACTCTCTTTGCAATATAAATACCTCTGACCTTATTTACAGATGTCATTTTCATTGCCCCACTACATCATACTTCTCCGGTGTGAGAAGTGTTGTTTTTTCATAAGTGCAGCATGAGTGACCATGCTAAAGATCCTCCACATTGTGTCAATATTTCCATTAACTATGATACCTGCATTAGTGTATTATAAAATAGAATTATTTACATTAGAAATTCTTTTTTAAATAAGGCCTTTTAGTTGGGCTGCATGTGCATATATAATTTATTGCTTATGAAGAAAACTAATAAGAACAATTTAAAACAAAAACAAAACACTCAGCCTATTCATACCTCTCAACCATACCAAATGTCTTGGTATTTACTGGTTTAGATGGCAAAATAATGGGGTGCCGTGAATTCCGGAGTGGCCCCTTTAATTCCTGGGGTTTTTTTTGTTTTTTTTTTGTGTTACAACTTTAAATTTATGGCTGACATCACCATGCATCACCAGCCTACAAGGGCATGCACGTAATGACATCAGATTCGTTGGACTTGGTCAGATAGGAGGGAATATAGCAGCAGTGGCAGTTGTGCAGATTTAAGTTTCAGTCTGCCCAGCACTCAAACAAATGCTGCAGCATGAGAAATGGGCTCACAGGTAAGAAAAAAAATAAAACAGGCCCAGGCCCCTCCATTGTTCTAATTCAAATGTGCTAAGCTTTCAAGCATGGGTGGTTCATTATTGGCTCTCTGTTGTTCTAATTCAAATGTGTTAAGCTTTCAGGTGTGATGGTTCATTATTGGCAGCAATGTGCTAAGCTTTCTAATTTAAATGTTACACTCGATGTGCATGGTTCATTATTTTATTTTAAGCAGAGTGGTTATTGGCAGCAGCTCAAACGGTGTGTGTGGTTCGTTATTGGCAGCAGCTTCACTCCGGTGTATTAAGCAGCTTTCTAATTCAAATGTTACACTCAGTGTGTGAGATTCCTTATTGGCGGCGACAACAGCTGTTTTATTTAATGTGCTAAGCTTTCTAATTCAAATGTTACACTCAGTGTGTGTGATTTTTTATTTTAAGCAGAGTGGTTATTGGCAGCTCCATTGTGTGTGTGTGTGTGTGTGTGTGTGTGTGTGTGTGTGTGTGTGTGTGTGTGTGTGTGTGTGTGTGTGTGTGTGCCCAGTTAGGTATAACTGGTGGTTAGGGTTACTCAGACTCAAACCCGGAACCTTAAGTACAATGAGCAAGAGTCTAAATTCTCTACCCAATACCCATACCTCCACCACTTGTGATTCAAAGAGGACCAAAGTTTTACAGAATTTCTGGAATGTACTTTTGGTCTGTTCCTCATAAAAAATTGTGATTTTCTGGCAAATAAGTGAGAACTGAATTCACTAAATAATGATAGCCATTTAAGTTTCAGTCTTCCTATCTTTCAGGAAAAGCATGGTAACACAAAACATTTTATTCTAGCAACTTTTCTAAGATTATACAAGTAATGGTTAAAATGTGTCCCTGGATTTGGACAATTTTCTCCACCACCCAGTAAACTTATTTTTTTCCAGATTTCTTGTGCTGCAGTTTTTCATGGGGAGAGAAGTTTAGTGCTGCTTGTGCTATTAACAGCACAACTAGATTGGCATAACAGGTAGAATACATGCTTTTGATGCAGAAACTGTGGGGTCTACTCCCACAGTATTTGATGAATTACTGTACTGCGCTGTACTTTTAAAGAGGGTGGAGGCTGCAGTCTTGAGAGTGTCCTCTTTGGCAGAGATACCTAGTAACTATGAACCTGTTATCAGGTTTGCCATCCATTCCCTATTGCAATATTCCTAGCTTATCCTTTTTTAAATGTAGCATAGGCAATTGATTCCTCATGGGCAGCAGGCACGTTATTTGTAGATGAAACAATGAAATATAAAGCTGTTTGCTAGCAGCAACCTCTTCATTAGTTACAGATCTCTTTAATGTGGAATTATTTAGATGACGTTTTACTTCTGCAGAAATTGTGCATATTTGCTGATACTGGTGAACTGTAGATGTTTGAGTAGACTTTTATAATGGAAATGTTCTGAATTGGGCAGTTTTGTAATTACTGGGTCATGCATTTTGTTTCATTGCTTACTGGAAAAATTTTCAAAACAATAAATTTAAAATGCACTCTAACAAGTCTGCTGTATTATACAAGGAATATAATTAAATATAAGTCAGGAAGGTGTATCAAAGAATACATGTATGTTTCGTCTGCAAGGGGACTATGATTTGGAAACAGCCCAAAGGTAATCTTTATCCACCACTGGCCACATGAATTTTCTTTGAATGTGGGTTTCAATGCTATTTCAATGAATGTGAGCTTCAATGGCAGACAAGTTTTAATGCTAAGTCTATTTTCTTTGTGAGGATGTATTGCTTTGTTTAGCAGAAGTCAATTAGTAAAAAGGTAATGTCTTTTGGCTTTTCCTGGTTAGAGGTCACCACAGCGGAATTCTGGTCCACTTATTATTGGCAGTAGATTTTTACGGTGCCAAGGTGCCAGCCCAACGCCCAACCTTCAATGAAGGCACACCCATTCACGCATGCACCTACCTGAATGTCTTTAAACATCACTTGACCGTGGGGAGGTCATGCAGACTCCACACAGAAGGCACTCCAGCCGAGAATTGAACCAGAGAACCTCTTGTTGTGAAGCGACAATGCTAACCACTGCACCACCGCAGCAGATGTCTATTAGTGTTTGTGCAATAAAATGTAAAATAAAAGTTTTAAATGAAATCCAAATAATCATTGTAGAAGTAAGGCAGTATGCACATTACAGTCTTTATGGTAAATGGAGTGAAATAGCCAAGTAATGGGACACTGGAATGGCTGCAGGGGGATGGCTGTGTATGGGGGCCCCAATCAACCATGATTTTGTGAGGGAGGAAGGGTGGCAAACTCAAAGACAGCCCCGTGTGGCACAAACTCTAGGTGCACCACTGATCAGTAGGCCATGGAGAATGACTTTCTGAGGTCCTAGAAAACTATAATATTCTTTTGCTAAGATTAGATTATTGCCTACCATTAAATCCCCTATTTGTACCACAACACCCACATACTGCAAGTCACCAAAAACAAAATCCAAAGGTTCATCATCTTCTCCCTACCCAGTGAACATCATTGCTACACATTTAAAAAAATGGTTACTGTTTACTACAGGGTCTGAGGCCATATTTTGGTTGTCTGTTCTTCAGTTTGATTTGAAAGTTGGTATCCCACAATTCCATTGGAGTGGGTGGGGCTACATAATTATGTATGCAGATTTCATGTTAATCTGCGTACAGATTTGTACATATTTTTCATAGGCCTTGGTCCAGATTTTTGATGTTTCAAGGTTGAGAGGTATGAGCCCATTTCACTTTCTATCTATTTCCTGTCAGTGTTTTCTCAAAATTATAAGAAACACGTCCACTGAGATTAGTCTGTTAAAATGTAGCACATCAAATTATATATCCTCATGTGGGAATAAAATACTATTTTTTACAAAGTGTCAGTGTCTCAAGGAAGCATTATTCATAAGTTAATCTTCTGCACCACTCTTTTGGGGTCAAGGCTAAATAAATATATGCATATTGCAGCATTTTGCTTTTCAGTTTTGAGTCTTATTTATGAAAAAGACACAGCATTGTGATTAACATGAAACAAACACAGTCATTAATGCTCTGCTAATTATAACATCACAAAATAAACTATATAAAAAATCCACACTTAAATGGAAGTTCAGATGAAAATGTTATTCTACCTAGCACTTCAGCAAAAATGCCTTCACAGGGAGACAAATAACCACCTTTCACTAATATCATCATATTTAAACAATTATCATTGATCAATAATTAAATCAAATAAAACAATTAACACTTCAATTATAAACACTATAAACACTGATCATCTTCAAGGTTGCCAAGGAAAGATATACCTGAATAAATTAACCTAAATTAACCAATCAGACATGACCGATCCACTTCATTATTTAATTCTGTTGGAAAAAAGCGAAGTAAATCTCTTGGTTTCTAATTTATTTAACTGTGAACATGTATCAGCACCTCTTAGTGTTCTAATATGTTCCAGTAATTAATCTAGTCCCACCGCCATGTACCACACTACTTGTAAGATAATCATTTTTCACATTCCTAATATGTTCCTGAGTACTAAACTTCTCATTCCTTTTTGTCTGCCCTGTGTACCATTAGGGATCTGAATAAATACATCTGATACCATAAGCCACCATAGAAATCTTGACTTTTAAAAAACTGCTTCAGTAAACAATCTTGCGTTATTTTTTATTTCTGTGGTGATAAAAATTAATTTACATATATTACATTTACTACAGTTGTATATGCCATAAAAATCAAACAAGCAATTACCTGGCTGCACTTTATAAGACAATAACTCCCCTAAATTAAGGGGTCATTTAAAGGAAAAGCTATAAACTTCATGTAACACACTAGCTAAACAAGGGTCACTATGCAAAATTGTCCATTTTGCTGACAAAGTTCTTTTAAATACTTCTGTAAATATTATATATTTAACAACACAATACAACGTATCATGATCAACCCCACTGATGACCTAACTCCCTCCTTACCATTTATTATCCCTACTTTTAGCAACCTAGCATCCACAACTTGCAAATCTCCAACCATCACCATATTGATAACATCCTTTTTGCACCATCACTTAAATGACATTCCAAATAACAAAAAAAAAAAAAACATTTTCTCCATCACACCTATTGTATGGTATTCCTTCATATTCTTATAAATTTACCTTCCAGTAAAGGATGAATCAAAAGTCAGGATGTGTATTTTCAGCATGCAAAAAAAAAAAATATTAGCTGAAGTAGTTTTTCTAAATAATACATTCTTATAGCTATATAAAAAAATAACTTCATTATTAAGTAAATCAACAGCAAATCTCACACTGGTTCGTTGTCACTGTCACCAAAAAGTAAATCATCAATATAATGCACATATAACACAACATTATTATTAAAAAGGCGATCATTACTCATTAATTCCCTTTCAAAGCCAGACATAACTATGTTGGCATACATAGAAGCATAAATAGCTCCCACAGCCAAATCACACTTCTGCAAACACCAATCATCTCCATAATTAAAAATGTTATATCTTCTTCTTTCGGCTTTTTCCCAGTTAGGGGTCGCCACAGCAGATCACCTTTCCGCTCATGATTGGCAGTGGAGTTTTACAGTGTAGAGTTGCCAGCCCAGCACACAACCTTCCACAGAAGGCACACACACACACACACTCACACACACACTCACACCTAGGGCCAATTTAGAGTATCCAATCCACCTGCAGCATGTCTTTGGGATGTGGGAAGAAACCAGAGCACCTGGAGGAAACCCACGCAACCACAGGGGAGGACATGCAGACTCCGCACAGAAGGCATCCCAGCCAAGGATCGAACCAGAGAACCTCTTGCTGTGAGGCGACAATGCTAACCACTGCACCACCGTGGCTGCCTTAAAAATGTTATATGTCAAACTAAAATGTAGTAATGATAACACAAACTAAGCAATAACATCCTTTCCTTAAATAATATGATACTGACTTCAGCTGACACTTATATGAAATGCTAGTATATAGATCCTTTATGTCCATGCTCAACTAAGAGAATCCTTTTTGCCAGCAAATCTTAAAGACTTTCTCCACTACATCTGTTGTATGTTCAACATGGAAACTACCCATGTAAATGTACTTTTTTAACAAAAAAAAAAACAATTTCCTAAATAACCAAGGATACCTGAAATAATAAGCCTTCCATATAGATTCCATCTGTACTTATGCAATTTTGTAATGGTTTAAAGATGAAGTGCAAAGGATATTTAACAAACAATAATGGTGATCTTCTTGTATTAGGAAACCTAACTCTGAACATCTGCTAAACAAATTTAATAGATCTAGATAATAAGTGCCTACCAAACCTTTGTCAACTTTAACATAACTATTTTCAGCATTTAACAAAGTTATGCACATTGTGTCATAATCAGAAACATTCATAATTACCATATTTCCACCTTTATCTGTTTTACAAACTACTACTTTATTACACATTTTTGTGAATTATTAAGTTTAAAACATCCATATTTACTTAAATTAAACGTCTTTTTTACTACAGTGTTTTTAACTCTTATCTTTTAGCTTTTATCACTCAGAAATAAATTAAAGGTCATGTTGCTAATTGCTGGGAGTTTAATTCAGAAACTGCACTCCCTTGAAGCACTCCTCTCCCTGGAGGATGTTGACGTCTGTGCAGTCACAGAAACTTGGTTCAGGGCTGCAGAGTGTATCCCAGCCTTACAAGGCTACAATGCCTTCCACACTTTCAGGCCACAAAATGAATGTGAGAATCAAAGGAGGAGTACCTGTCTTCATCAAAGATAAATATACCTCCAGACGAGTTAGACAGGAAAACTCCATGGAGTTACTCCAAGTTCAACTAACTGTGGGTAAGATCCCCCTTCAAGTTATCGTTAGCTATAGGCCCCCTTCAGTGAACCAAGATAACCACTTGAGTCAATCAAAGTACAACCAAACACTCTAGTCATGAGCAATTTTAACTAACCCTCCATTGACTGGGAAACATATACATATACCAACATGCTCGGACAGATGTTCCTGGGCTTTGTTAACACCAATGCCCTGGAAAAAATAGTATGCAAAACCCAAGGAGCTCAAATATTCTCAACCTGCTGCTCAGCAACATGGGTGACAGTTGCACCACCACAGTTATAGAACCCTCACTGGTTAAATCTGATCACAAATCAGTCACATTTGAAGTATCTATAACACCTGAACCCTTCTTAGGTGAAATCAGGCTAAAAAGTTTCACCAAAGCTAATTATACATTCCTAAGGGATGGCATAAATAATTTCCAAGCTCCTGTTCCCACAGATGGCATTGACAACTATAATAAGGTGTACACAAATGCACTGTAGAAACACTTCCACAAATGTATTAACACAGCTGTACCTGATAGGATCAAAACAAGATCTTCAAGAAAAAAAACAGCTTCCCTGGTGGACAGCTAACATTAATAAGTTATACAACAAGAGGAAGAAGTTGCTGTCTAAGAATAAAAAAAGAGAGGTCCCAGCACTGGAAAAACACCCTCCTCTGCTTGAACAAACAAATAAGATAACTTGTAAAATCCTCTAAGGGCAATTTAAAAAATTAGCAACCATAGCTAAGGATAACCATAAGGCATTCTTCAGCTATATCCATTACCTAAAAGGTAGGACTCAGATGTGAGCTGAACTAGCTGTTGATGGCATCACACACACATACACACACACACACACACACACACACACACACACACACACACACTGATTTTGGAAAATAGCTAACCTATTAGCTGACAACTTTGGTGAAAATTTCAACCTCCATCCCCTCCAAACATTTCACAAAGCATTCCCATCTACATCTCCCCTAACTTGTACCTCCAAACAGCATGTAATTAATGCTCTCTCCAAGGCCAAAAATACAGCCTCTATAGGACCAGATGGCATCCCAGGTTGTGTTTTAAATGGTCTAAAACATGAGTTAGAAACTTCATTAGGTACTATCTTCAACCATATCCTGAGTACTGGCTTTGTCCCTGGTGAATGGAAAACATCAACCTTCACCCCCCCTTCATGAAGGGGGTACAGCAACAGATCCTGGGAACTGCATACCCATAAGCTTACCTGGTCTTATCTGTAAGCCCACAGAGCTAATCATTATGGACCTTATAAATAAGGATATAGGTGATCTCCAAACTCTTGTTCTGACACAGTTTGGTTTTGTCAGATGCAGGTCATGCTTGTTAAACCTGGTGAAATTCTTCAAAAACGTCACCAGAGCCATAGACGAAGACAAATCTGTGCATACAGCCTACCTTGACTTAGCCAAGGGCTTTGACACAATCCCACATTCGGGCATCATTGATAAACTCCCCCAGTTAAATATCAACCCTTATGTCATCAGTTAACTTGTAAGTGGCTCGCCCACAGATCACACTCAGTCAAAGTTGGGGACCTCAACCAGCCAACCTGTCACCAGTGTGGTTCCACAGGGGTCAGTGCTGGGCCCCCTATTGCTTTGAATATACTTCCCAGAAGTTCAGGCCTAAACAGAGGACCTGTGGCTGACTAAGTCTGCTGACAACTGCAAATTAGGTGCAATCACTGAATCCCCAAATGATGTCAATAGACTACAGGAGGGACTTGCACAAACCAGTGATTAGTGCCAGAGCCATGGACTCAAACTCAGTGCAAAAAATGCATTATCATCCCTTTTGGTAAAAATTATATTTCTGCAGACTATCATATAAATAAAAATACCCTAAGTAACAACTCAGTAGTGAGAGACTTGGGAAGTCAAGTTGACTGTAGCCTAAACTTTGGCCACTGTGTGCATAATGTGGTGAGGAAGGCATTGTACTTCGCACACCTCATTAGCAAAGGCATTGCCTCAAGAGTGAAAGAGATCATGGCACCACTGTACTCGACCCTCATCAGGCCAGTAGTTGAGTACAATGTATCTTTTGGTATTTACCTTAGCAGGCACCTGCAGTAAATTAAGATACCTCAGACATTTCTAACCAAGAAAATTCAGGGTCTCCAGCACGTCATACATTGACAGAATGAAGTCAATGTCACTGTCCTCAGCAGCATACAGACTACTTAGTGGAGACTTGTGCCTGGCCCACAGAGCAATCTCAGATCCAAACCTAATGGAAATGCTGCACATCTGCAAGTCAAATGCCAAACTTATATAGTGACCATCCTACTCTAACATGGAATAAGCTTCCCGTGTCTCTTAGAACTATCACCTGTGCACATGCATTCAAGACAACCCTCAAAAATAATATTTTCAGCACTTGGAAATGTAACTGCAATCACCCCACTTAAATCTTCCCTTCCCTATTTCCTCCTTCACTACCCCCCCCCCACTATCATTAACCACTTCTTTCCTCTCCCATGTATACTCTACCTATTCTAATCTTCTGCTTTTTACAATCTATAATGAATGACTGTTCCCTATACCCCTCCAAATTCCTGCCCAGTGTATTATGATACTAATTTTCTCTCTCACTTATATCTTTCTCTGTTATCCCCCTTACACTATCCCTCATCACACTTACCTCCAAGTGTCTAACACTAGACCTTCAATAATGTATCTTCTGCTATCTGCCACTTTGTTCTTACTACCTCAATACTCACTGCTAATTAGTTTGCCCCTTTTGCAGAGTTCTTTAATATGTTCTATTGTTTACCTGTTTAAATTATTGTTCATACTTCTTACTGTACTCATTTTATTTTACATTACTTCTCAAAGCAGTACTGTCAATTTATTACTTGTAAAATTTAAACTGTGACTGTAAAATTTAAATTGTGAATTTCTGTATTGCTTGCATAATTTGTACTTTGGAGCTTTTACACCCATGCCTCCTCTGAAAAAGGGCGCAAGCTCAGATGGACTAACCTGGTCTACAAATGTCAAATAAATAAATGGGACAAGGGTCACTCGCTCCAGGGAACTTAACCTAGCCTGTGACATACATAGGGCCTGCTGGAGAGACAGATATGTCTCTCAGAGGTTGCCAGTCCTCTGGAATAGGCTACCAGTTCATATCAAACAAAGCCCCTCTATGATCCTGTTTAAGCATAGCCTGGATGACTGGATGGGAAACCATAAATTCCTCCCTGGGATTTCACCTATGACCCTCCTAGACAAGGGCAGTTATTGCTAACTAAGATCTCAAGTTTAAGTACGATCCTTTATATTGGGTTTCTCTAGTATTATATTGGGCACACACAGCTGGGCTCATAGACCTTCTGATCAATAGCCCAGTAACCACCTATGAACCTATGAACTCAATAAATCATTAATTTTTACAAACTGTTTCAAATGTATTGATTGTATGTTTCAGTACTGGTGGAATAAACTTACTTGTCCTTTTTAATGGTGGCAATATAATCTGGTAGTAAGCTCTACCCAAATTAATATTGTCATTCTGTCTAAAACTAAATTTATCATCATCAAAAGAATGTAAAGAATTCATAGAAGTTTCATTAATACCAAAATCCATAAATGATGACTTCTCTGCAGTTACAAAACTATCAGTGCTATCTTCTACACTTTCAGTGTTAACTGGGTGCGCCTGACTACTTTTGTACCAACATATCAGTTTTAACTTTCTGCATAACAAAAAAGTTCAATATGCACATTGTCCCATGATGGCAAAGTTAAACCTTTATTGTAACAATTCAAAAGCTGTTTTATCAAAAGCAAAGCCTGATAACTTTGGTACCTGTGCTGTGCCTACTTAGCAGACTACCGCTTTCTCTTGCACACTAAACTCTTATTGCTGCTTTAGCTAGAACATTTCCTCCTCAATCATTTTCATCCATGGTTAACGCTTCTCTGGAACCTCTTTCAAAAGAAATGAAATGCTGACCATTCTCATCTAAAGAAGAATCTTCCGAGCTGTGTTCAAATGTAGACGCTAACATTGTAGATGGCAGTAGTCTTCCTGTTACATCACTCCCCCCATAGATTTATGTCATTATCATGAAAACAACTTTTTATAATCAAAATCATCTTAATCCCTCAAAAGTTTCTTCTTTTTTCTGCTGACTCAGTTTTCTTACATATCTCCATGATCTTAGCTAACTTAGACTTTAATAAGTCAGGATATACATCACTTTTCAATTAGAACTGCCAACTATTGAATGTCACTCACTATATTGCAGCATTTTGCTTTTCAGTTTTAAGTTGAGACTTATTTAAGAAGAAAACATGGCACTGAGAATAATATGAAGCAAACACATCCATTAATACTCTGTGACAGTCTTTTACGAAGTTCCATTCCATTCCAGTCTGGCATCTTTTCAGTCAACATGTTTCCTGAGTGTGTAAGGATTTCTTAATGCTGACCACTAAAAACAGTACTTGCAGGTTTTTCTTTCAAGACTCTTTACCATGCAGACAGGTTAAGTTCATTAGTTTCTCTGTTATGGTACAACTGTTACTATTCCTTTTCCAGTTTTCACTGACACCTTCCAGACAGCCTTCCTCCTTTATATGTCACTACTTAGAGAGTCCTCTCTAGAATCTTATCTATACCTAGAGGTCAGGTATCTACATTCCTCAAAAGTATTTATTACACTTACTTACTTTCCACTCCCTGCCATAATCACAAAACTCAAAGCTCTTCTGCATAGCTTTCTAGCCGTATCACCTCCTAACAAGTATATAATTATCATTGGTGACTTTAACCTTAATGTACTTGGCCTCATCTAGCATGATATGTCTGAACATCTAGTGGATTCAGTAATAGGTTTTATGAGATAGTACAAACACAGTGTCAACTGTTATCAAATTTAAAGGTTGGACGTTCATGGATGCCTAATAAACTTGTTGCTTCATATAGAGTGGGTAGGAATATTAAGAGCTTTTTGGTGAAATCTAGGTTTTGCAGACCCAAGGAGGTCTTATATGAGTCATTAAGAATAAAAGGGACCCTAGGATATGGCAAAAGAAAGGCATGTACATTTATCGTTCCTTATTTTGGACTCTTAAATGGTCAAAGATTTGAAGTTTGTGGGAATTATAGGTGTGGTCCTGAGGGCATTATTTATGCCCTCAGGTGTCCTTATAATAAATTTTATGTGGGTGAGTCCAAAAGAGCTTTTAAAATAAGGCTATTATAACATGTTTGTGACATTTGCAACCTTCAAACACTGGACCCCACGCAGTTTGGGTTTGTGAAGGGCCAATCTTGTCTCTTGAACCTGACTGACTTATTTGACTCCATCTCCAGTGCTGTGGACAAGGGTAAGGTGGTCCACACAGCCTATCTGGACCTCACAAGGCCTTCAACACCATCCCCCACTCTGGAGTCATAGATAAACTTACTAAGCTGGCCATTAATCCCTACGTCACTTGATGGGTTGCCAACTGGGTTACTGACAGAACCCACACTGTAAAAGTAGCTGACTCCAAATCCAGCTCCAGACAAGTGACAAGTGGAGTACCTCAGAGTTCAGTCCTGGGACCACTCTTGTTTGGCATCTACTTCTCTGAAGTATAGGCCAACACTAAGGGATTCTGGCTAACAAAGTTCGCAGATGACTGAAAACTGGGAGCCATTATTGAATCCCCAAATGATGTGGATATTCTACAAAAGGGCCTTACAGAAACAGATGCTTGGTGCCAGAGCCATGGGCTCAAGCTCAATGCCAAGAAATGAATAGTTATCTCCTTTGGGAGAAAAACATGTACCCATGAATTACCACATAGGTGGTAGTACATTAAACACAGAAAGTGTGATAAGAGACTTAGGGACACAGGTGGACAGTGGTCTCACCTTCGATAACCGCATCGCTACAACAGTCAGGAAATCCTTCTATGTGGCACACCTCATCACTAAGGGCTTTTCATCCAGAAAAAATGAAGTCATTGTCACACTGTACTCATCCCTCATTAGACCCATTATAGAATATAATGCCCCTTTTGGTATGTACCTCTCAAGACATCTGCAATAACTGGAAAGGCCACAGAAATACCTCACTAAAAGAATCACAGGCCTAAAGCAAATGCCCTATGCTGACCATCTAAAAAAACTCCACCTATACTCTGTCGCATATCGTCTACTCAGAGGCGATCTCTACTTAACATACAAGGCAAAGTCAAACCCAGAGCTGTTGGACATGCTAAACTTAAAGAAATCCCAATCCCTCAGAGCCACATGCTGCAGGGATCTAAACCTTGTCATCACAATGAACAAAACATCCTGGAGGGATAGGTTCCTGACCCAGAGACTCCCCAGACTCTGGAATAGACTGCCCATACATGTCAAGCAGAGCGCCTCTTTGGCCCTCTTCAAAAGGAACCTTGATGATTGGATGGGAGATAGGAAATTCACCCCGGGGATCACATCAGTTGCCCCTGCTAGACAGGGTCCAGGGAAGTAAATACTGTGGGAAGAAATAACAGGGTAATTGTTATGGCTAGGCTTGTATAGGCCAATAGCCTAGTACCAACCTATGAACCTATGAACCTATATATTAAATAAAAAGGAACAGAGTTCAGTGGCACAACATTTTTTGGAACACATGGTAGTTCTGCTCATGGTATACAAGCCACAATTTTAGAAAAAGTAGACTGTGTTTTTTTTTTGGGGGGGGGTGTCAACAAGAATAAACTTCTTTATAAAGAAGCAGTGTATATATTAAAGTTTGATACTTTGTTTCCAAAGGGTATGAATGTTGATTTTAATTGGCATATATTACTTTAAATGCTTTTTAAGTGTTTTATGGTTTCAATTGATGACTTTATTGTTTAATTGCCTATTCATTAGTGTATATAAAACAAGTGTGTGATGTGAAGTAAGTGTGTATTCCAAGAAGGCAGTGTATGCCAAGATGTCAGAGAGGAATACATTTTATTCATTGGGTTCCTGATCTTTGTTCTTCATTGTATTTGCTGCTGTTCCTTTGTTGCTTTGCTGTTGTTTTTGCTGCTATAGGATTATGGCCAGTGATCCCATTGTGGCTCTGCCTAGGATTTTTAGAAATTCTACCATGGATACTTCTCAACGTTTGCTGGACAAGTATGTTACACACCCTCCTGAACCTAACTGTGAACAATTACAATCTGGACTTGCTGGTAATAGTAATATCAGAATAACAGAAAACCAGTCCACTGTGTAGGATAAATGGGAAGCTGAAAGAAACCACAAGTTATTTAATCAGTTTTCAACTATTGGCAGAAGGTATGACAATGCTGTGAATCCAGAATTTAAAAATGTGTGATAAACTTGAGCAACTTATGAGACAATAAACTACTGTTTTTTTTTAATATTCAGAGACTAACTAAGTACTTAGAACTTGATATAACTCCTAGAGGTCTTGGAGCTTATAAAGACTCTGCTACACCATTTGATTTAAAAGATGAAAATGACAAGTTGTTTTATAAACATTGGGTTGCAGGCAGCAGCACATAAATGCACAATAGAGTGGATCTCTATCCTTGTAGAGAGAGAGAGGGTGAAACAAACAGAACTACGAACTAAAATCAGCAGTATGTGCAGTAAATTAATCTGTACTTCTGGCACTGAATCTGTAGACAAGCTGCTTATAGACATTAACCTAAAATTAAAATCATTTGAGGAAGAAATCTTGCAGAGAAAAAAGCAAAAGCCAGATACCCGTGACAATGACAATGGTACTGCCTTTGGGGGAAGAATCAATCAGAAAGCAAATAGAGGTCATGTGAGGTTTCAAGGAAGTGAACGAGGTGAGGAATGGCATTCCTTCTCTTCTGTTAGTACTACTTACAATACATCAGCAGGGGAAGATGAACAACATGAAGGGGATGAATATCCAGAACTGCCAAGGGCACAGAAACTTTCAGAATCTCGTCAGACCTTTCAGAATGGGCCAAGTGGCCGAATTGAAGAACCACCAAACAGAAAAAGGCAGAGAGAGAACCAGTTTCCAAACCAATGGCATTCTAACCCCCCCCCCCCAAAAAAAAATTACTACAAATGAACCAAGTGGTGAGAATGCTGGCTATGTTGTCAATCTGTCCGGGTATGTATTTTCAAGCAGTGAACTTTCTGTGTTGAGCTGTGGTCTGAAGTCTGTTCCCAAGCTATATGAAGTGAAAAAAATACCTTTTTGGACTGGTTAGGAAATTACAGTTGAAATGTAATGTTCAATAATTTAAATAGTACTAAACAAAATGAATGTATTAATGCCAGTGATTTTAGTATGGAAGATAATTATTTTTCTTGTACTTCTGATGATGAATATAATGCACACAGCTTATTTGATATTAGCTCTGTCAAAACACACAGCAGTTACGTTCCAGGTTTTTTTGATGCTGACATCAGTTATTTTCATAAAACAGTATTTTTTTTACTGAAACTGAATTAAATGTTTTTAAACGAAAAACAGAATATTGTTTGCAATTTAACTAGAGAAGAGTGGTCAGCATTATTAAATATGACTAAAAAGGAACATTGGTTTTCAAACCTGCTGACAAGGGAAACAAACTAGTTGTGATGCATATATCTCACTATTTGAAGATGTGCCATGAACATTTGGATGACATTTCAACTTATTCAAAGGTAGACAAGTCATTATTTGGGAGCCTTAGCTGAATTTAAATCTTTACTTAACAAAGGTGTCAGGTTAGGTTATTTAACTGCTGACTATGTTCAGAAGAAACTAACTTTGAATAGTCATAGTATTGCCACATTCTACTATTTACCTAAAATTCACAAAAATATATACACCCCTCTGGGGCGCCCTATTGTTTCAGGTAGAAATTATTTCACTTACAATTTGGGACAATTGCTGCATTTCCTGTTGAAACCCAAGGTAGTTTTATTACCTGCTTATGTTAAAGATATTTTTGATTTTTTTTTAAGCAAGTTAAGGACAGTACAATGGACTAATAAGATGTATTGGATGACTCAAGATGTGAAAAGTTTATATACTAACATTAAACACTGCCATGGCCTTGTGGCAATTAGATTCTTCACTGGGGAGTCACCCACTACAGAATAATTATTTTGAGTTTGATAGTCAGGTTTATCATCAGAAATGTATATGGTGGCTTTTGCCCCCTCATATGCTAATTTAACCATGGGCTTTTTTGAAGTTGAATATGTTTATAGGAAAAGATTTTTTTGTCAATATGTTAAATATTACTTTAGATTTATTGATGATTTAATTTTTGTATGTGAAAGAGGGGAACAGGAAGTGCAGAATCTTTTGGATGAATTACAAGTAAACAGATTTAATTTCACATTTGATGGCATCCAAATAGGGAAGAAGGTGTCCTTTTTGGATGCAGATTTGGTACTTAAGGAAGATTGGTATACTAACCACAAAAGTGCACAGGAAATTTCAGGGGGGCATATATTATTTGAAAGTAACAAGTTGTCATCCTGGGCATACGATTGACGCCTTACCTTATGGTGAATGCATACGTCTTTATAGACTATGTAGTGATGAACAAGATTTTTTAAGGAAGATGGGTTATACTTTTGAAATGTTTAAAAAGCGTGGGTATGGTGAAGATATAATTGCTAAGGCATGGTCTAGATTCAATAAAGAATATATAGGAAACAACAACAGAAAATGGAAGGGAGTTTCCAAATTAAATAACAGTATTGAATCTGGTCATGAAATGTATTTTGTAACCACATATAGTGGATTCAGTAATAGGTTTTATGAGAGCACAAACACAGTGGCAACTGTTATCAAATTTAAAGGTTGGAAGTTCATGGATGCCTAATAAACTTGTTGCTCCATACAAAGTGGGTAGGAATATTAAAAGCTTTTTGGTGAAATCTAGGTTTTGCAGACCCAAGGAGGTCTTATATGAATAAAAGGGACCCTAGGATGTGGCAAATACAAGGCGTGTAAATTTATTGTGCCTTATTTTGGACTCTTAAATGGTCGAAGATTTGAAGTTTGTGGGAATTATAGGTGTGACACTGAGGGCATTATTTATGCCCTCAGGTGTCTTTGTAATACATTTTATGTGGGTTGAGTCCAAAAGATCTTTTAAAATAAGGCTATTAGAACATGTTTGTGATATATTCAATAAAAAGGAACATAGTTCAGTGGCACAACATTTTTTGGAAGCACATGGTAGTTCTGTTCATGGTTTACAAGCCACAATTTTAGAAAAAGTAGTGTGTTTTTTTTTTTTTTTTTTTTTTTTTTGGGGGGGGGGGGTCAGCAAGAATTAACTTCTTTATAAAGAAGCAGTGTATATATTAAAGTTTGATACTTTGTTTCCAAAGGGTATGAATATTGATTTTAATTGGCATGTATTACTTTAAATGCTTTTTTAAGTGTTTTATGGTATCAATTGATGACTTTATTATTTAATTGCCTATTTATTAGTGTATATAAACCAAGTGTGTGATGTGAAGTAACTGTGTATTCCAAGAAGGCAGTGTATGCCGAGACGTCAGAGAGGAATACATTTTATTCATTGGGTTCCTGGTCTTTGTTCTTCATTGTATTTGCTGCTGTTCCTATGTTGCTTTGCTGTTTTTAATTCCATTAGTTTCTCTGTTATGGTACAAAAGTTACTATTCCTTTTCCAGTTTTCACTGACACCTTCCAGACAGCCTTCATCCTTCATATGTTGCTACTTAGAGAGTCCTCTCTAGAACCTTATCTATACCTAGAGGTCAGGTGTCTACGTTCCTCAAACGTATTTATTGCACTTGCTTACTTTCCACTCCCTGCCATAATCACAAAACTCAAAGCTCTTCTGCATAGCTTTCTAGCTGTATCACCTCCTAACAAGTATATAATTGGTGACTTTAACCTTAATGTTCTTGGCCCCATTTAGCATAATATATCTGAAAATCTTGCCAACCTTAAACTACTCCAACTAGTTAAGTGTGCCATCCAGACCTAATCTATAGACAAATCACCACTCATTCATAATTCTCATTTTAATCTCCCACCATTCCAACATCCCCTTTCTCCACCCACCCAACAACCTTCAGCGATGGCTGCCCTATAACATTCCACTTATAAAGCTTGAAAATCCAACACCCCCCCCCCCCAAATGGTTTCCTTCAAATTCAACTATCCTCACAAACTTGCCAGACTACAAGCCCAACTTTCCACCATGGACTGGTCACTCATAATTTGTCTGACCACAACATTGCCACTAATAAATTCTCTCAACTTCTCCTAACTCTTCAGGACACACGCTTTCCCATAGAGTCTAAGATATTTAAATATACCAGCACTGAATGGCTTATCAAAGAATTGAAAAATTTAATGCAGGTCTGGAATGAATTCTAGATAAACTGGAAAAAATATCACTCATCCAAAACTAGAAAAAACTATACTAACTTACAGAATCTCACTAAGCAAGCAATCCATAGGAACAAATTCAAGTACATCACATCTAGACAAACTACACTCCTACATTCTTCCAGACAATTCTGGGATGAAGTAAATAGCATCTCTAGCAGAGCTCCTCTGAAGGACCTTCCCTCACAAGTACATATTACCATTCATGCAGGCATCCATACACCTTCTGAATTTATGAAAGAATTCTGCAACCTCCCCTCCATGCACAGCATTCCCTTCTGTTCTTCCTAGAGCCCAGCCCCTCCCCAACTATATTCCCCTATTGAACTTTACAAAAATCACTGCCAAGCAAATTACTCCATCACTTGAACAAATCCCACTTGACTGTCCCTCTGGACCAGACAACTTGTGTCATTGGTTTCTTTAATATTGTACAAACTACATTGTCATCCTGTTAAACATATCTTTAAGCTTAGACTCACACCAAGCATCATGCCTACAGTCTGGTCTGGAAGTTAACTTTCAACAGACCTGGTCCTAAATATCCAAACCTCTCCTACACAACCAACTTCTGGCCCATCTCTATATTTCCTACCTTCAGCAAAATACTTGAAAAAGTAATTTGTAACCAATTTACTTATTACCTGAATACTTTGCTCTTCAAGAAACAACACAGTTTCTGGGCAGATAGGAATATATATTGACTGCACTTTGAACTATAACTGACCTACTCATTGCCATGCATACAGAAATCTTACTGCTGCCATTTACATTGACCCCCTGACCTGAAATTCTGACATGGTGAACCAATCGATATTACTAGCCCACATCCTAGACATGGATATCAGCACTGAAGCTGCACAGGAGTTCAAATGTCTTCCTGACTAACAATCCTTATAGGATCATAGGTAATTACTAGGTTATTGATCTGTGAGGATCTTAAAATGGCTAGCCTGACATTTCCATGAAAGTTTTTTCTTATATTTTCCATATGAATAAACCAAAGGTGGGCAGAACAAGGATGTCAGGTCAGTTACTTACTGCCCCTGTCCATGAGGGACATGAGTACTAAACCAGGGATGAATTTGAAGTTTTCCATCCATCCATCCATCCATCCATCCAAACTGCATTGGAATAGAGTAAGAGAATACTTCACTTTATGTGGAGTGGAAGACTTTACTGGCCGAATTGGTTCCTCTCTGTCACATACTGCCTACACTTATTCATGTGTACCACAGGGATCAATAATTGCCCCATTTTTATAAGCAACTTACTCTTTGACCTACCCCACTTACAACTCCTCATATGTGCTGATGATATGTTTATCTACAAATCCAGTACAACACAACGGGTAATCCAAACCTTCTCGAACTAGACCACTGGCTCACCTCCAAAACCCCCCAGCACCACCAAAACAAGACTATGCTCTCAGCTCCCTCAAGCTGTTTGACCAGCATACCAACCTTATCAACACCACCATTTCATTCTAATACCTAGATATCTGGCTCAGCCAATCTCAACTTTAATGAACATCTAAAATTAGCTACCTCCTTTTCTGGACTCAGAAAATATCTCATTTCCTTTCATCATCGGTTATGGCTGCAATTGGGAAAAGTGTCCTGCTCGCACAAGTTGAATTTGGCTTACCATGGTTTGCCACATCCTCTAACAGAAATAGACACTACAGACCTTATCCCACAAGATATACAACTACATCTACAATGCACCTTTCCTTGAACACCATTGCCTTAGTTTTTCCAAGGCAAGCTGGCTCCAAGTTCAAGGAAATCCAACCTCCTCCCAGGCTCCCAACTCCTCAGATTACTACACCAAGATTTCCCTTCTCCACTTACAGTGAAACTTATAACTAACACCCCAATCTACAACCTCAGGTGTAAGGACACAATAGGCCCTACTATCTAAACCCCATCTACAAAGCTCTGACTATAGTTTCGTTATACTTTCTTCAGAACTGTGGCAGTCCCCCTCCTCTGTCAAGCATACTAAGTACATTAAATTTGGGCCACAGCTCAAGCAGTATCTGTTTGAGCAATACAAATGCTAATGTCAGAACACCGGTCACGTTACTTAATCTTGTTCCTTTCAATATCACCCCATTTATGCCCCTAATCTCTTGGTTACTACTATATGCCTCTTCCTGTAAATATGTAGATAGCTTCTTCTCCTTGCTCACTCATACATTTACCTTTCTCAGTCCCTCTGTCTTCTTGGACTCTGTCTTTAGCTTTATTTGCATTGTGCTTTTTCCTTTAAATACCTGTATTATTCCTTAAAATTTCCAAAACTAATCCTGCTTATTACTGTTCTTTGCTATTCCTGTAATTCCACTTTATTGCCTTGTAAAATGTTCACTTCAAAATGGTGTAAAGCAGGGATCTCAAACTCATGGCCCTCAGGCCTCAAAGCAGCCCTCAACCAAGTTTAATACTGGGTGAAGGAAGCTACTCTACAATATCCCTACTCATGATGATCACCCATCTTTTTGATTTTGAGACACTGGTGCTCAGACAAGTTTGCTAGTCCATTTTCAGAAATCCTGGTTTGAGACCCCTGGTATAAAGCTTGTCCATAATATCTCTCTGTCTTGTGCCCAGCTTGTATTGCCTTTATGTTCCACTGTTGGTTTACTGCTATTTTAAATGTACCCTGGGGTGATCATACAATCAGCCATGTGGTGATCAGTGCTCTACCCAGATAACCAAAATGTAAATAAAAATAAAACACAACCTTAACTGGTGTACAACACCACAACAAGCAGTTCATTTCCCAGACTCAGTTTGCCAGATGACAGCCCCAATTACTCAGGTAGGGCTGCAGGTTCCAAAATACTTGGATGGGGTGTATGTCCAAGGCAGCCCATGTGCATTCAAGCGACTGTGGCATGGGTGATGTTGGATTTTAACATTATAATCCTTGGAGGGTCAATGCCCATCTGAAAATGTTGGGCTGCTATCTTTCTGATAATCCAGCAATTGAAGAAGAAAACAATCATTGATTAACACAAATTTCTTACACAATATATAGTATTTTAGGGTAGGGAGGGCCCATTTTATGACAAAGTATTCTCTCTCTCTCTCTCTCTATATATATATATATATATATATATATATATATATATATATATATATATATATATATATATAGCTGAATAATGTCTCCCAGTATTAAGTTATATAACTGATGGGATGCTTCTCCCCATCTAAAGTCAGCCATGACTACATCTACACCAACCACAGAGACAGCTGTGTACTCTAAAAGTTGTTTGAAAAACTCAAAATAGTAGTATTAGCCCTGGACACAGAATATATATTTAGCTTCTAAAGATTTATTTTGCTTCTGCTGTCCACTTAACATTCTAGGGTGCATGCCTTACCCTTGGTCAGGTCAGTCAGGGAGCAAGCAGTGACAGTGATATTAGGAATACATTTATGATCTATCCTGCCTGGCCTAAAAGCCTTAACCTGCTTCCTAGTGGTGCTTAAATTTTCTGTGGTTTCACTATCCCTAGGTCTTTTACATAGCCCAAAGAGTGGATGTCTGCCATGCTTAGCTTGCACAGAAATGGATTAACAGTCAAACCAGTTTGATGCAGGTAACTGAAAACAGCTTTAAGTTTAGGAAGATGTTTGTCCCAGTCATCACAAAATATTACTACTTGGCCATTGACATTTTGAATTTTGAAGTGCTTCATGAAGACCAAAAACATTACTGTGTAATGAGAGTCCATTGGGTTTGGAAATATTTTTTCCTTAACGTCTGAGCCTGCTGAGTTTGCCAATACCTTTGCTTGGGTAAAAAAATTGTACATAAAACTAGCCTTAACTAATTTGTCAGCCAGTTCATCCACTCAGGGCATGGAATGTGAATTGAATATAGATATGCTATTTAAGTTTCTAAAGTCATTACAAAACATTAGGGACCCATCTAACTTGGGGACCAGCAATGGGACTGCTCCATTTACTATGAGATTCTTTTATGACCCCAAGTTTATGCATTGTCTATATCTCTTTCTTAAATCACTGGTATTGGGAATCTATTTGGTATAGTTTCAAATCTAGTTTCTCACTAGGTATGGATTCTCCATTGTGGTGGATTAAACTGGCTATGCCAGGCAACTCTGAAAATGTTCTTACTTCTTGTTTCTCCGACATTGATAATGTAATTTCAAAAGGTCTACAACTTCAAAACCTCTTTTCCACTTTGCAAGGAACATGTTTTCAGCAGTGGGTAGTAACACAAGTACTATATCTCCTAGTTTAAACTCACAGACCAGCATTTTTCTTGTGTACTCTGCACCTCTTGTGCTCTTTACAAATATTATTTTGCTATAGGCAGTATAGGTCTTAACATGACCTGTAGCTCTAAACTTTTTCTCAAACATTTAAAAGTCATGTTTTTCCCCTCCCTTGTTTTTTTTAATATGCATAGCAAGCCTCAGGGATGTCCACCAGACAGTAGTTCATATACTGTGAACCTATATGAGACTTGAGATACTTCTCTTATACCAAAAAGAAGATATGGAAGCAGCTGTCACCAATTTCTCCCATCCTGTTCTATAGCCTTTTGTGGCGGGTCTATATTAAATCAACAAATCCATTACATCGAATACCAAAACAGTGACACGTATTACTCTAACAGTGAAAATACTGAACGCACTAAACCATGAAATTTAAAATATCGAACGTCCATAGTTGGTCAACCCCACCACCCGCTACATACTACCTACCCAAACAAAATAAATAAACCACATACATACACTAACCAAACCCTACTCCTAACCCTAAAGTAACTCCACTTCTAACCCTTACACTAAACCCCACATACACAACTATCTATGCACTATCCTTAACCTCTCCCTAACCCTAAGGTCCGTAACTACTGCACACGTCCCCTACGGAGATATACCCAAACAAAATAAATAATACACATAAATACATTTAACAAAACCCTACTTCTAATACTACACAATCTTACACACATTACCTATCTATGCATGTGCCTTAACCCACACCCTAACCCTAAGGTCCGTAACTATCGCACACTTACCTTACAGAGCTATACTGCAGAAGGGCCAACAAAAACACTTCGACATTTCGAATTTCGTGGTTTTGCACGTTCAACGATTTACGTATTTCATGCAATACGTGTCGATGATATTCTATTTGTGTAAATGGAGTTTCGATAATCTAATAGAAACCCTTTTGTGGCATAGACTTTAAAGTTGTAGTAATGTAATCAACTAGCCCATTCATATGGGGTGAGTATAGGTGTCCTTAGTTGAAACTGTATCTTTTTGTTCAAGTTGGTTGATAGCAGTTCCTGTGTTTTCTTTTTACAAGTGTCCTTAGTTCTCTAATTTTAAAAAATTGATAAAAGTTCATGTTTTTCCTAGACACAAATGAGGTGCCTTGGTCATTAAAAAATTAATAGAAATTTCTGCTATAGGAAAATTTAATGCTAGCTCATTTGCTAAGGACAAATTTTTTTTGTAAAGGTACTGTCTCAAGAAGTTCAACTGCATAGTCAGTGATTAGGTTCACAGGTAGGTACTAGGCTATCTGCCCAAAGGCATTTATAAGCCTAGCCAGAATGTGTTTGCTTTTGCCACCCCCTTAGATTAGTTCCCTGTGCCTTTGTCCAGCACAGCCACTGAAGTGATCCCCGGGGTAAAATTTCTGTTTGCCATCCACTCATCAAGGTTTCTCTTGAAGAGTGTTAGCGAGGAGCTCTGCCTAATGTAGATTGGAATCTTGTTCCAAAGCATGGGAAGTCTCTGGGACAGGAATCTATCCATCCAGCATGTCCTATTTATTGCTGGGGTGAGGTTTAGATCCCTAGAGCGTATGGCTCAAGGGGATAAGGTTTTCTTTTGGTGGAGCATGTCCATCAATTCTGGGTTGGACATGGCTTTGTATGTCAGGCAGAGATCACCTCTGAGTAGGCGGTATGCAACAAAGTACAGCTGAAGTTTCTTCAGTCGAGCTGCATAGGGCATCTGTTTGATGCCAGTGATCCTCTTGGTGAGGTACTTCTGTGGTCTTTCCAGCTGTTGCAGGTGTCTTGTAAGGTACATCCCAAATGGGGCGTTGTACTATATGATGGGTCTGATGAGTGATGAGTAGAGGGGCACAATGACCTCTCTTGATCTGGATGCAAACCCTTTTGTGATTAGGTGAGGCACATAGAAGGATTTTCTAACCACTTTGGCAATGTGATTATCAAAGGAGAGATTGCTATCTACTTGGGTCCCCAGATCCCTTATTATGTTTTCCATATTTAGGGGACTACCACTTATGTGGTAGTTTGTGGGTACTTTGTTTTATCCAAAGGGGATGACTATGCACTTTTTGGCATTTAGTTTGAGGCCATGATTTTTACACCAGGTATCCGTCTCAGTGAGACCCTTTTGGAGGATGTCTGTGTCATCTGAAGAGTCAATTATAGCCCGTAGTTTGCAGTCATCTGCAAACTTGGTCAGCCATAGTCCTCCTGTGCTTGCCTGTACCTTTGAGAAGTATATGCCGAACAGGAGAGGACCTAAGACTGAGCCCTGGAGAATGCCACTTGCAACCGGTTTAGAATCAGACCTAGCTAGCTCCTGCAACTCTCACCATGTGGGTTCTGTCCATTAGCCAATTGGCAACCCATCTTGTGACATAGGGGTTTATGTTCAGGCTGGTGAGCTTGTCTATAATACCAGAATGGGGAATGGTGTTGAAGGCCTTTGCGAGGTCTAGGTAGCCTGTGTGTACCACCTTTCCCTCGTCTATAGCCTTGGTAACTGTCTCAAAGAAGTCCACCAGGTTTAGGAGGCATGATCTGGCCTTAACAAAGCTGAACTGGATATGGTTCAGTGTTTGGAGGTTTCCAATGTCTCTGTTAATGAGTTCCATGATGTGCTCCATAGCCTTGCAGACCAAGCTAGTCAGGCTTGTAGGGTGATAGTTCCTGGGGTCTGTTGTGGCTCCACCTTTGTGGAGCGGAATAACCGTTGCTGTGCACTGCTCTATGGGTATGTAGCCTGTGGACAGGCTAAGTCTGAACAGTATGTTTAGGTGAGGGATTAGTTTGTCTTTGAGCTCATGTAGAACGCAGCCTGGGACACCGTCCGGTCCCATTGATGCTGTGTTTTTTGGCTTTGGAGAGGGCTGTTTTAACCTGAGTGTCTGTGATTTCATGGGCTCTACATTCTTCTGGTATGGTTATGGGCCCTTTTGGGGGTGAGAGGGGGGTGAAATTTGCACTGAACCTGTCTGTCAGGATGTTGGCAATATCGTTCAGTGTAGTTTGTGACATTCTGCACTAATGCTGAGCAGATCTGAGCATTGCCACTTAGATTCTTGACATAGTTAAAGAATGCCTTGTGGTTATCTTGAGTCCTTGGCAATTTTTCTTTCAAAGCTCGCCTTGGATGATTTTATGAGGGATCGTAGTTTCTTGCTGATATTGATCAGGGAAGTTTTCCCTTCTTGGGATTTTACTCTTTTCTATACTAGTTTCCTCCTTCTATTGTATGGCTTGTTTATGGCAGGGGTCCACCAGATTAGTTTCCTTTTCTTGGAGGAGTGAGTCTTGGTTTTGCTTGGGATAGCACAATCCATGCATTCTTGTAGGTGCCCATAGAATGTGTTAGTAAAGGATTTTGCAGCTTGGATAGCGTTACCCTTTAGCATGGGGGCTTTGAAACTTTCCACCTCGGTCTTAAGTAATGTGAAGTTTGCTTTTGAAAAGTTTTTCACTGTGGTTTCCTTGTCCGGGGGTGGGGGTGGAATGTGGATATCCAAAGTAATTTGTTTATGGTCAGATCTAACCAGCAAGGGGTTTACCTCCGGTGTGGAACACCGGTCACCCATGTTGGTGATGACCAGGTCCAATATGTTGTCACCTCTGGTAGGAGTGTTGACCAGTTGATCCAGGCCATTTGAGTTTATAAATTCTAGGAAATGTTGGGCAAGGGAGTTAGTACTTGAGTAGTTCTCCCAGTTAATGTTTGGGTAATTGAAATCACCCAATACTAGGTTGTTTGGTAGGACCTTTGTTTCCCAGTGTTTCCAGAAACACAGAATGGGGGTCCTGGGACATGGTGGATGATCTGTAGCAAGCTACAATTTGAATTGCAGTTTTGCCTGTTAGTTGCACGTGAATGATCTCTGAAGCATTGTGCTGTGCCACTAACCTGGAGGTGTGGGCATCCTTGATGAATATGGATACTCCCCTGCCTTTTGTATTTCGATCTGGGTTCTGTGGCCGAAATGTATGGTACGAGCTGTAGCATGGTAGTGCTGGGGTGCTGTCTGGAGCCTTAAACCAGGTTTCTGTTACTGCACATATATCTATTTTCTCCATACTGAGGAGTGCCTCGAGTGAGTGCATTTTGAGGTTTAGACTTCTGACATTGACTAGCATTACCCTCAGATTTTTGTTACCTGTGCTATTTACGGCAGTGGGTTTGTCTTTTGAGCCTTGCCTAAAAAAGGCACTATGGGGCTGGCAAGAACCTTGGCCAGTATTCGAAAGCCTAAGGGTGACAGGTGCAAGCCGTCTCTAGTGAAACAGTGTGGCTTGTCGATCATGTCATTCCAGGCAGACAGACACTGGATCCCCTTTGAATGACACCAGAAACTTAGCCAATTGTTGAAATTGATATTTTTTTCTTTATACTGTGGTATAATTCTTGGTGAGGGTAGGATGCTACTCAGTTAGGGTCATACTGGCCTGGGCTACGTGATCAGAGAGCTCTTCCATGTCTCTTTTCATGTAGTCCAGGGAGGTATGGCTCAGGTCATTCACACCAACATGGACAATGACAGAGTCGTATTTATACTTGTTCTGGAGTGACCTGTGCTTGTGTTATGTGGCGGATCCTGGTACCTGACAGGCAGCTAACAGTAACCTTCTCCTTATTCAGCCATGTGAGTGGGACGTCAGTGTGCATGACTGTAGTCACCTATTACTAGTATGTTGGGTATGTTATTTTGCCTTAAGGGCTGTGATTGCATGGCACACTGGTTTTGTGAAGTATGTGTTTCATGGTTTGTGCATGGCACACTGGTTTTGTGAAGTATGTGTTTCATGGTTTGTGTTGGGGGGGGGTGGAGGTTGCTTGGATGTCTGCTTTGGAGGTCTCTGTTGCTTTTGCAGATTTTTATTTGGAGCCTCCGAGTGTGTTTTTGTGCATTTATGTGTGTTTTTTGCCGGTGCTGGTTTAATGGGTCTATGTGAGACTGGTGGTGTGATGCTAGTATTTCCTATCTCCTGTTGACTGTCTGATCCAGTCTTGGGTTGAGAGAGCTTAGCCTCCACTTTGACTGTATAATTGCATCCCTCGCATATATTAGTGTTTGGTAGGAGGAGAGGATTGTCTATCTACATGAGGCAGTTGTAACCTTGCCTCAAAATGCCCAGATTCACCAGTTGGACTGGAGAGTACACCTGAAACTGCCCTTTGGACATGCCTGGATAGGTACAGTGAATTGTTTTACTGAATGGCTGGTAAGGTGGAATAGAGAGCCTTGTCCTTCTGTACAGTATAGGGGGGTCTAGTGCTAGGGTTTAAGTGCTTGCTATGTGTTTTGAGCAAGTGCCAGGCTGAGAAATGAATGGCTTGAGTACTTAAGTTGAATGTTTGTCTAGTTCCAAGGGAAAAATTGAAGAGGAGACTCTGTGGCGCCAGGAATAGTTATACCCTAGCTAACCGGTGCTGCCCGACATGCAAAGCTGGGAAAATGCAGTTTTTATAGCAGAGAAACTAGCCCAAAATGGCCAATAAACTACTAATTTCTGGGCTGAAACCACTCCTCCAGGGACAGGCTGCTCAAAGCTCCCCTCTCTCACAGGTGAATAGAGAAACTTCCTTCTATCCAAGTAAGTTATGGGCAAACACAGAAATTTGTAACACAGCCCTGAATTCAGCACTAACCTGAAAACTGGACTATACTAGCACAGAAAGATGGGGAAACAAATGTGTATGTGTATGTGTATGTGTATGTATGTGTATGTGTATGTGTATGTGTATGTGTATGTGTATGTGTATGTATATGTATGTGTATGTGTATGTATATGTATGTGTATGTATATATGTATGTGTATGTGTATGTGTATGTATGTGTAATTTTTTTTTTCAGAAATTAAAGCAGATACAATTAAAAAAAAAAAACTTTAAATGAACAGAAAAATATACTTATTGTTATATATCTCAGTTTAGAGTTGTAGTCAATGCCAATTACCAGTGTATACCGATGGCCCTTACTTGATTGTGCAAGTGGTCTGACAATGTCCAATGCTATTATTTCAAATGGGACTTCCACAATAGGTTAGGGTATCAACTTATAAATCCTGTGTTGGGTGCTGTCTTTTGACATTCTATGCAAACAAGCTGGACAAAAAATCTGTCCTTCCTAACATTAGGCCAGTAAAATCTGGCTGAAATCCTTACTTTTGTCCTATCAATTCCTAAATGACCACCTAAAATGTAGCTACATGCAAATGTAATTGCACATGTTCTAAAAGGCCTTGGCACTAATAACTGGCTCAGTATCTGGTCTTTGTCTTTGGTTACCCTGTACAGTAGGTCCTTTCTCAGTTCAATGTATAGGTATGAAGTGGGACTGTTTTGTTCCTTTGTTTCCCCTCATAGTCAATATATTCTGTTTATCCCTATTTCATTTATTGTCATTTCACTAGGCCTTCTTAAAATTGGCCTGGCTTATCTGGAGGTTAGCTAGGTCAGCATTATTTTCACCAGTATTTTGATGTAAAATAGAGACAGTGACCTCTTCTCTTATAAAAACAGATATAGGCTACTCTTATTCACCTAGTCCATCCTCTGTAAAACATAATTCATAAAAAATATGTTTTCTTCCTTATAGGGTACCGATAGTTTCCCCTTTTCATACAATAGTAATTATCTTTCTTTACTATTAGAAGCCTGATTTTGTTTTTGACTGTATCTTTGCTTTGATGAAATATATAGAAGCCTAAGACTCCAATCAATTTCTGTACTTTACTTCAGTAGGGATCTTTCTTTACCTTGGAGGACTGTTTTTGTTGGAAACTGGCTTTCTGCTTTGTTGTAGCAGGGGAATATTATGACTGTTCAGCTTCACCTCTCCCTTCTCCTCAGCTATAAGATTCAGGTCATTCTCTTCCTCAATTTGTACACTTATTTCCCTTATTGTGTTCTTGATGATGAGACTTTCTCTGTCAGTTTCTACACTTAAATATTTTACTGTTGTAACAATTGGAGTATTTAATAGGACTAATTTTTACATTTATCTAATCCTTCCAGCCAAAATCAAATCTTAGTTTCTTCTGTGTCTTCTGGTCATAAACCTTTTTCTTTACAAGGGCTCTGTATTTCTGGCTATATATCCAGTTTAACTTCCCCCATATCTTCAGTAGCTCTTTGAACTGGGAAACGTCTTAGCCTATGATCACATTCAGTATAAAGTTACCCAGTAACAATAACTGGTACAACAATTTCCTAAAGGAGTTTGTTTTTCTGCCTATGTTTTGAAGTACTTTATTTTGTCTCCATGTACACATATTATTTAAATGTTCTGTTTACTAATTGTTTTATGCTTACAGTCATATCATGATCTGAATCAAGCTCCCTAAGTCCAACAAGTGACTTCATCATATGAGACTTGATGAGCCAGGATCACTGAATAGAGTCTTGGCTAATGTTTTGTGATGCAGCAAAATATGACAAAAGGCAGCTCAGTAAAGAGAATGTTAACTAAAAAGATAGATAGACAGACAGACATATAGATAGACAGACAGACAGATAGATAGAAATAAATTCTTTAGTTAGTCAGTATGTTTTATTTAAGAATTAAATCATTGGAGGGTATGGGAAATGCATATACATATTACAGTTTAATGATGTTTATTTATTTTTTCATGTTTTTATTACTGGAATTGCCTGCAGGTTTAAGCACGATATCACTGGAGCTGTTGCTAATTTTTCCCATCTGGTTCTATAGCCATTCATGGTATATACATTAAAAGTTGTAGTAATGTACTAAAGTAACCCACCATTATAAGGCTGATGTATAGGTGCCCTTGACTGGTAAAGGAAATTAGGACTTCTTTTTGGAAGAAATACCTTTTATTATGTGTAAGGTAAGAACTCAGCAAAGGCATCACAGAAAACAATCCATTGGGAGAGGGCGATGCAAATATGGCAAAACAATCATGCAAGGTAGTTATTGCAGTTCCATTACATTGCATTAAAAGGGCTGATAACTTGTGGGGTTTGGTACACCAGTTAAAGTGTTTACCTAACAGACACAAGGTACAGTGTTTGATTCTAGGCTTAAAATGGCCCATAAACCCATAAATTATTATTTTTTTGCCATTCATACCTGGTGCTTTTTTACCTTAATAGTTATCCATGCCCATTTTAGTTTGCTCAGCATGCTGAACATACTGTTGTCTAGCCTATCTACAGAAGTGATGTCATCTCAGTAAGCAATATTATAGTCTCCTGCTCCAACCAGGATGTGATCTACTACCATCTAGACTGGTCCTGGGAATGTATGTCCTTTTTTAATTCAAAGGATAGCTTAATGAATGCATACAACGCAAATGGGGGTGGCAAAAGTTGCCCTTACCCTTGCTGTGATTGTCAAGGTTACCTGGCAGTAATCGTTCTTCATTTCAATGTCAGTCAGATAATTAGTATCACACAAATGCTCCAAAGCTTTCTCTGTTCTGGGCACAGCATAAACCTTCACTTTTGTGTAACTATATATAATTTCCTATCGTCTATGCAAAACCTTTTGCTTCTGCCTTTTTTGGTACCAGTACTACCAATAAGACTCAGCATCTGTTGGCTTCTTCAATTACCCCACATCCAACATCTCCTGTGATTCCTCTTCCATAGCTATATTGATTCCTCTTCCATAGCTATATTGATTTATTCAGGCATCCTGTATGCAGGCTGTTTGATCTGTCATTGGGTCCCTGTGTCTGCATGTTGCTCCTGCAGTAGAGTACAGCATGGCTTAGCAGCAATTATGTCCCCAAATTATTGTAGTACTGCTTTAATTTCCTGAATGTAGGCAAGGGATAGCTGCTGTGACAGCACTACCATACGTCTTTAAGTCTTAGACCAAGCTTCATCAGGAATACCTGCTACATTATCTTCCTCTGATTCCTCCTGTAATACACTGCAGGTACTGAGTACCAATGACATTATATCATCAAAGTCCCTCATTTTGTTATCATAGTGTTTATGCTTCTGCCTCCTACCTCCAATATTCCACCTCATAATTAACATTATTCACCTTCCTTGCAAAAATAAAAGGACCTTCTCATGCTGTGTGCAACTTATTCTACTAAAATGGAGGAAGCATTTCATTTTGTCCAACACTATATTCTTAAGCTGTCACTGTCTGTCTTAACATACTTTTGCTGCTGGTAAGCCTTTGCTGGGGGCTCCTGTGCCCACTCCATGCAGTCCTTAAGTTTAGTCCGGCAATTCAGCACATAAACTGCAACAGAGTCCTTTTGAAAATGACATTCACTCTCTCACACATCATGAATTATGATTAGGAGTCCCCTCACCTTGAGGTCATACAGTAGCTTACATGGGGACAGATATGGATTCTTGGGGCATCATCCTGTATGCAATGAGCATATAGGACACTTACTTGTTTCACTCTGGACTAAACTAATTAAAGACTACTCCTGGCATATACTTAAGGTTAAAGTTAAACATCATCACCAAAACATTTCTTTTTGAATAGTAGGGAGTAGTTTTTTACTACTTTACTCCATATCACTTCAGGAAATAGGTCAGCAAGTCTATTTGTCTATCTGTCAGCATTTCCTGGAGAAACCTACTCTGCTGAAAATGTCACCACTTTTCCCAACAAAGGACAAAGCCACACCTTAAATGAACCTGTAGCATAGTCTACCACTTTCTAGATATACCTCTTATCTGTGGCACTTGGGCTTATAAGAAGACCCACAATATTCAAGGCAACCCTCTGAAATGGTTTCTTAGTAGCAAACCTTGAGTCCTAGTTTTTGACTCCTACCATGTCAACCACCCCTTTTACACTACTCACACAACTTGCAGTACTCTTTCACATCATTTAATGTGGCTCCTTGTACATGCCATGTCCATATGGCTTAAAAAAAGAATATTATGGGCCATAGCTAGAAGTGCCTATAAGTAGGCCCTTCACCCGCTGCTGTATCATGTCTCCCTGTAGCCTTCCTTCAGGCCTCAATTATCTCTGCTGTATTCCCTTGTGTCAATATACAGATGCTCCCTGCCCTTCAGAATTAAGAGTATCCTTGAGTACTTTCTTCAACTTCTGTAAAGTGGGATCTATGATCAGTGCCATGTTCAACTCCCTCTTTATGATCCAATGCAGTTCCCTTTCCAAGCAAAGTTTAATATCTTTCATAACCATGGCTAAGATGTAGACTCACTGCTACCAACTAACTCTTCACCTAAATAGCCATTTCCAGAGGAAGTCCAGTACTTTTGGACAACTGCAGTTCAGATTTGGCTTGCTGACACAACCTGATTCATCCACTGAGGTAGCCACATTTCCATCCTTGGTGGGATTCATTGACACTAGCTTTATCTTCCCCTGCTGCCATCTCCATATGCCTGTCTCCATGCTTGAGTATGTAAGTGAATGTATACATGTTGATGGTTATCATCAAAATCATTCTTAATTAAAATACTTGCTTGAATATTATCAAACTATGTCACCCTCTTTTTTTCCCCAACCTCCACCACAATCCACTTGAACTCCTCACCAATGGTACCCAAAAAGGTATCCCTCCCATTTCCCTAACTTGAGTAGACTTCCTGGCCAAGTGGTTCTCTTTTCTAACAGCTGTAGGCTTAATTGTTATGTCTTATGACGTGTCCCTCTTAGCAGTACTTTTTTAGCTTCTTCCAGGATAATGTAAACAACATTGAAGACAACCCACCACTATCATGGTACTATATATTTACAGATATTTAGAATGTCCCACTTATATTGGAACATGTAATCCCAGCATCACTGACATGTATTGGAATCAGTGACTTCCCCCTTTTTCCACTAAAATCAACTCTGATAGTTTAGATTAGTCTACAGGGTTCCCTCATATCTCTGGGCAGTGCTGGGTTTCTACTCTCTGCAATTTGTCCTGTTAGCTAGATAGAGGTTATCCTTTCTACCAATATTTTCAGCTGAAGTGTATTCCCAATCTCTAAACTAGAATATTTATTTATTTTTAGTTATATATCTTTTGTTGACCAAGTTAGTCCCACTAGGCTAGTAGCCTCTTTTCAGGGAGACCCCGAGGTAGTATTTATACTATTAGGGAAATTTGACCAGGGCATGGGAACTTCCCCTATTTCTTTCAATAGGTTCCATGTGATCTTTGCATCCACCCGAGCTACCACCAACTCAAGCATATGAGGCCTTGATTTAACATCTCATCTGAAGGATAACACACAGGAGTGAAGTACCACCTCGTACTACAATGCAGTGTCAGTAATTGATCTACCTATTCCAAAGGGAAGTGTTCTACCTGTTGCTCCACTGACAGTGATACATTATATCCCCAGGCACGGTATTGACTAATTGCTGCCTTATCATAAGGTCTGTTAACATGAAAAATATAGTAGTTTGATATCCACCTGCCTATTAAAGTAATGAAATAACCAATAAAAACAACAAATGAAAAACTGAAAACAACAAGAATCACAGCACAGTACCAGGAACCACTGTTTATTCCACAACTGTTAGCACTTTCATCAACAAGACTTCATCAGACAGTCTGATGAAGTCTTGTTGATGAAAAGCGCTAACAATTGTGGAATAAACAGTGGTTCCTGGTACTGTGCTGTGGTTCTTGTTGCTTTCAATGAAATAACCAAAACTGACTTCTACCTTTCTTTTTTGTTCTTCTGTGTTCTCTAAACTTTACTGTATAAGCTTCCTACATGAGCATCAAACATTCAAAAATACATTTTTAACTTTATGATAGATCAGGCAAGCAGAATTTGGCATCTTACTTACTGCATGCACAGTTTTTTCCTGGAGGAGAGTAGTTAACAAACCTAATACATGACCTTTGATCATTTGAGTGAGAATTGCACACCTGTTTAAATTCCTGAATCTGACTTTCAGAGTCATAATCCTTTATATTGGAGAAACAATTTAGTATTGAACTTAGTTTCTAGGACTGAGGATTCACTCATGTTACTAATATGCATTTGTTGAAAATTGAATATCTTCTTTTGCTGGTGTGTATGCTTTCTTTCTTCTCACTCCTTCTCTCTGTCCTGCATGATGGACACATCAGTCTGATTCTTCTTTTCCCACTTTTCTGGCTTCATGCTGTCTCATTTCTTCTACCTTCAGTTCAAGCTCCTATTGAGATCCTCTGTGAATTTATTGGGTGACTTTTGTTGTATGCTGCAAAGATGAGGTCCTTGCCATACTGTCTCTTATTCCCCTGGACTAAATGCCTACCATACACTGGGTGGCCTTTAACTTCTCTTTCTTCATACCAGCATATGTGAGTCTTTTTCATCTGTACTCTTTAACCAGTAATGGCTCTTGCATTTTGCTATATTTTTGGAGATCATTTTGCCTGTTCCTTAACTACTCTTACTAAAATAAAATAAGTGCTGGGCATTTGGTGCTGCTGGGTATTTACTTTGTGCCAGCAAAGATACACACACCTTTTGGTGACAGCATTGTTATTCAGGATGTATATGTTCACTTCAATGTATCTAGACATCTGCAAATCAAATAATATGGGATGGCATGGGCCTAATCTTAGTTGAGAATGCTGATTAATATGTCATGGTACAACCTTAGTTGAGAATGCGGATTAATATGTCATGGTACAACCTTTAAATCTGTACTGCTAACACCAATTAATATGTAATGGCCAGTGGCTATATTTCCATCCATACCATGGACCATAAAATAATATGCAAGCAGTGCTTCACCCTAGGAATGTGCAGGAAATGTGCACTACTGATCCAGGTAATGACCAGCATCTGCCACATCCAAATTGGCTTTACAGTAAACAACTGCAGAGCAGTTATAATCACCAGCTTTGAAGGACTGCATCAACTTTGCTCTCAAGCGAGTGACTTTCAATGCTATCTTACCAAGAGTAACTGAAACTTCATCAAGTTAATTTTTCACATGAGAGTGCACGTGCAAACACACACACACACACACCCACGCGCACACACACAGTGTTTCCAGGAGGTGATAGTGACACCTTTCTAGTGCCAGTATCCCATTTAATGTCTTTACAGTAACATGCTGACATTAACTAGACTAAATGTGGCATACCAAGAGCACAATTGCTGCTCAGTCTTAAAATAATCCAGCCATGTAATATACTTGTATGATAGCAATGGCTAAAACAGTCACTCTTTGTAAAACATTTAATGAGTCACCAAGTTTAGAGATGACCTAGATATATATATATATATATATATATATATATATATATATATATATATATATATATATATATAAATAAATAAATAGTCCACCAACTTTACTTAACATAAAATGAATCCTAGAACATTTTAACATTAAATATATAATAGCAGATAAGCTCTTCCACCAGAAAAAGAATAGATAGTTGATATTTAGAAAAACACCACTTACATAGTCCTGCTACTAACCACCAATTTAAGATTTCCTGTATTCTATCTAGTTATAATTTTAAAAAGCATTGTAGGAAAATGAAAGGCAATGCATCACAGAGATAAATTCTTAGTCCAAAAAAGTCCTCTATGGACACACACAAAGGTAAAGTCTAACTACTGCTTTATAGTTTTTCTCTAAACTGAAAAAAAAGCTCTGCATTCTGTATTATTCTGTATTTCCTTAAAAGCTTCTTGGCTGTACAGTCACTTAATTCTGAGAGGAAGCTACAGTACATTTATAGTATTATTGAATTAGACAGGCATTAATCTCTGCTAATGTGTGCAAAGAACAAATTCATTTTCAAGGCTCATCTCATCTTGTCTACAAAAAGTCAGTTATAAATTCTTATTGTAAACTCTACATATTTCATTAGAAAAAATAATCACTGGTTTCACCTAGCCTGAGACATAGGCTAGTGTTGATGAGTGAACAATGTAAAAATAAGTAGTATGCACTTTCAATCCTTCCTCAGTTGCTCTTATTCCCTTCTGAAAGAATGCTACAAGCTTCAAAAGGCAAACTCTCCCCTTAGCAAATCCATACAGCTTCATATTTATCAGATACAGGTTCTCTGTTACCACCATTCAATAAAGTGATGAAGTGTTGAACATAATGTGAGATGCAGGAATGTACATACATGACTTAGAAGGTAATAGTCAAGTTTCTACCTAAAGGGTGGCCAATTTAATGATGTAAGTAGATTTTAATAATAGGTTTTTGATTGGCTGTTGCAACTGCAGTTAAACCTGGAAGTATTATGTATTTGTATGTATTTTATCCAGCATAGGCAAGAATACTGTTATAATTCTTGTTTTCGTTTATGTATTTGTTTGAATTTGTTAACCAGGTTAAGAAATACAAAATTACTGCTTTCAGTCACAGTCCAGAAAAAAGGAAAAATAGAAAAACATTTATAGCATTAGACAAGCACACAATTACACTGAGATGGGGACTACAGTATCAAGCAATTGTATAAGAACTATATAAAGCAATATGAAGCAAATATTATGTATAATAGCACTCAATGACACAGAGAGAGGCAGTACGATTCAAAAACATTTGCATATAATTTATGCACAGCAACGTAAAAGAAAACCTAATCAAATATATATGATAGAGAAAGTCCAAGAAGAATTAGAGGACGAATGCAAGGTAATATGATTTGCAGAAAGGAAAAGTGATATGTATAATAATTGGAAAGCATACATGGATGTAGGAAGAGAATGAAGTATCCAATATTACTAAATAAACATACGCAGTATATACTGGAAATGAACATGCATATGCATAACCTATGGTTAGAGCAATCCAAAAAGGATCTTAAGATGATTGTAAGTGAACGAGTTGAAGATAGTAACACAGAAGATCTGGTTATGTGACTGGAGGGATTGCAATTGCATTTAGCTTGTTGTTTATAATCAGTTTTTAGTAAAGCACAATGTTTAGATAAGAAGTAGAGTCTCTGATATGAGAGAGACAAGATTTCTAAAGTTTAGGGCCAAGGGTAGAACAGAAATGGTCTTTGTTATATAGTTTTGATTGTGGGATTTGCAGCAGTGGTCCAAAGTGGCTGGTGCTACTGAGGTTGTAAGACTGGATTTCTCAAACACGTTAAGATATCAATGAGGGAAGCATCTACTCAATAAGGAGTATGAACAACTGAGCCAAGCAACAGGCCAGCTGCTTGCTTAAGTGGAAGTTGTTTTTTTTTACAAAGTCATGTAATGGTGTTCATCCCTGGTAGAGAGGGGGATAAAATAGCAAGATTTACTTGGGATTGATTGGATAGTTGAGGTCTTCCTTTTGGATGTTGCTTCTACTAAAGGGAGCTCACATTTCAACTGTGTAAGCAATATACCTTTGCCTATAGCTGACCTGGTAGGGAGTGAAAAAAAGGGGGACATTTTGCTGGCCTAGAAAAGGAGTGAATTGATCTTTTTACATGTATTGCTCAGATGAGTTGGAAGACTACAGCTGGGTCTAGTTATATTCCAAGGTACTTGGAGGAGCTGATATTCTCGAATGGGGTAGTAAAGTGATGAAGGATATCAAATAGCATAGTTTCATAGATTTCAACCTCTTAGAACAACAATCTGGACAAAGCCACAAATAATGGAGGGACAAAGGCCCAAAATAGGGACAGTTTTTAAATATTGCTCTTATAAACTAAAACAATTTGATAGAATAACAGCTTTTGCATTAGCATGACTTTTCTGAAGACTATGAAGTCTGAAACTCAAATTTCTGCCATTATTTTCTGACTTTAATCCTCAGTGATTTGCCAGAAAAACATAATTTTATGAGAAACAGACCAAGATATGGGGCAACAATCTGGACATTCTGCAAATATCTGGACAGTTGAGAGGTATGCATAGTTTTAGTTTTTTTGAACTTAAGTATTAGGTGTTTATTGTTGATCCTTGGATAAAGGAATTAAAGTGTTCTTGTTAGTCCTGTCATAGTGAAGGCAGAGAATGATTAGTGGGACCATTTCACCAGCATATAGAATGAATGGTAGGGGAGGTAGATAAAGTGGGGGTTTGATAATGTAAGAAGAGAATAATTTGGGGACTAGAATGGAACACCGTTAATAAGTGGGGCTGTGCAAGAGGCTATGGAACTGAAGTCTTTGAAGTGACAATTACTGAGGTCAACTCTGGATCCAAAGGATTGCATCAGTGCTTATACCAGTTCCAGTTAGGTGCTAAATGAAGATACATTGACTGACTAGATTGAATGTCCTGGTAAGATCAATGAAAAATTGTTCCTATAAGTATATCTTTTCCCATAGATCTTAGAATGTTCAGTAAGAATATAGATGACTGTAGTTGTGCTTCAACCAGACCAGAACTGATGTTTGTGTGAAAGTAGGTGATATTGTTCAATGTATTGTGAGAGATGGGAATATAGAGAACACAACTGAATAGGTGGCACAGTGGTGCAGTGGTTAACGCTGTCGCCTCACAGCAAGAGGTTCTCTGGTTCGATTCTCAGCTGGGGTGCCTTCTGTGTGGAGTTTGCATGTTCTCCCCGCATTCGCGTGGGTTTCCTCCGGGTACTCCGGTTTCCTCCCACATTCCAAAGACATGCTTCAGGAGCATTTCTCCCCAGGCCTCCACTGAAAACAGTATCTGTGGAACCTAGTCAGACTTTCCCGGTCAACAAATGTTAAATAAATAAAATAAAAATAGTAGCCTAGAAAACTGAAGTAAAGTTATGAATCCGTACTTGTAAAGTGGTGAGGAAGTACCTAGCTCTACATAGAGTCCTTAGCAACTGACTGCATTTTTTTAACTGTTAAGGTTATATTTTCCTCAAAGGAAAAGATCTCAGCAAGAATAACTCTACATATTTATTTCATGGGACACAAGGTATGATTTTACCAGGATTCGTCGAAAGAAGGAGTTGCAGTAGTAATTGCTCAGAAACAGGATAAAGTTACTTTTTGTAATTAGAATCTTTTTGTAATTAGAATCTTTCTAGAACAAAGAAACCTGTCTGTAGTTTCTTTTGTATCATAGAGTGATTTTCAGATGAGCACAATATAACTGTATCATCCGTATAGAGATCACAGCAGAAGATTGATAGGAAGATGACATAAAGAATGAATAGCAGAAGCCCAAGGATAGAATGTTGCAGTATTCCTTCATCAGACATATATTCTGAGTGGTATTCTGCCCTGCATGACTCAAGATGCCTTTTGTGTCAGGATGTTTTAAATTATCTGATAGAAATTTCATATAGTCCAACATCTGATAATCTGTATGGGTTCTGAGTAGCTGATAGTGACTGAGGCTTTAGACAAGTCCAAAAATAGTCCTTATTCTACCAGTCAATAGTTGTCCTTTCTGATGAAGTCAGCTATTGTTAATAGTGTAGCACTAAAGCATTGATGGAAAAAAAACATTCATAAGGTCTTGCTGGATGTAGTTTAGTTTGTTACATAATTCTATATAATCTTTGAGATGATCATGGGTAATTCCTTTTTAAGTTTTTAACCATAGAGTATAAAAATGATATTGATCTGTAACTGTTGGTTCATTTCATACATCTCTGCTTATAAATGGATAAGATAAATCCTACCTTTCATAAATTTGGTCCAAGACCCACTTAGATACTCAGTTTTATCAGAATAGTCAGAGGGATCGCATGATTTATGATGTTTGGTGGTAGACCAATTGATTTAATTTTTGAGAAGTTTTCTAAGTAAAATTTTGCTTACTTCTACAAATTGGAACAAAGAATGTTGTGTGTACCTGTCTAGATGTCTAACAGAACTCTAGTGCCCACTACTCTTTCTTACTATGAAAATCAAGGGCCTAAATCATAAAAACTATGCACATAATCTCAAAGCCTTGTCCTGCTTCTTGATGTCATACAGACTACTGAGGGACAATGTTTGCCCGTACAGAGCATCAACAGACCCTATTGTGTCAGATCTGCTGTACCTTTGTAAGTCCAGTGGGGGCAGAATACCCACTTAAGAGATCTAAATCTCTTTTGCAACATAAATAGAACATGTTAGAGGGATGGATATGTATCACAGAGAATACCACTTTTTGGAATCATCTTCTTCTCCACACAAAGTAAAGTACGTTTCTTACACTATTCAGACATAATCTAGAAGAATGAAAGGGTAACCTCAAATTCACCCCTGCTTTTGCACCTCTGTCTCTTATGGATAGGAGCAATATGTAAATGTTCTTCTCATCTCTAGGTTATTTGTAGTTAACATATAAGTGTTAAAAACTGCATGGGGTTGTATGACTAGGTTTCTAAACATCCTCATGGATAGATAACCAGTACCTATGAACCTATTGCAAATAAGGTGAACCAATGTGTGCTCAGAATGCAACAATAGATAGTGTTTTTTCATAGAACTTTATGAATATTTGCATTTGCTTTGTCAGTGACACTTGAGAATGAGGACAAAGTACAGTTACTATCATGATGAAGTAGTTTATCTACACCTTCAAATACTGTATTGGGGGACTTGAATGTTTACTCCTCCCTACTGAAGTTTCCCATTGGTGTTCTTTTGCAACCTTTTTTCAGGCCTTTCTGAGTCATCCGTAGTCTTAGAATACCAGTTGAGGTTTAGTCCGCCCATGCTGTATCCCTCTCCAACAAAAGTGCTTCCAATCCTTCAGTCATCTGCAGCTGTAATACTTGTCTTAGTCTATAACCCATCTATGGAGCTCATTATTCCGTACACCAGTAAAGATGTTAATGAAATAATTGTTGGTTCACATGAAGGGAATCAATCCAACAATACTAATTGCTTAGAATGAGTCGGTTAATGGTATTTTTGTCCAGCAGTTTCAAGTTTGCTATCCAGACAATAGTGTTAGTAGAAGTAGCTTTACACTGAATCTTCAGAGATGACATAATGATCACTCATAAAGCCAACTAGTATCTCCAATAAATTAATGTAAGAAGTTTGGGATGACTGCATCCATTCTTACATGTTTTCCCTTTCAGATTTTTTGTATTCTGTAATTGAGAGAGATGCTGGGTATATCCATGTAGCTGAATCATGCAAAGATGAATTGGCAAGGTTCGCATACCACAGGTTTGAAGCTCTTAAACATATTATTTCTAGCTTTCTGTTTTCTACTGACCTGCACTGAGTATCTGCCAGAATGCTGGGAGGCTTTCTGAGGAGAATGTAACCACATATCAATTTACATGATTTATGACTCCTCAAAGGAACAGTAATTAAGACCATGTCCCTGATTTCATGCCTTGGATATTGCTTTTCATGCAGGGTGCAGTTCATGATCTCTTTGTTTATTACCATTGTACCTAGCTCATTGTTGGTCCTGTCCTAGTGGAATTACTATATCCATCTCCTTAGTTTTAATATGAAAGTTCAACAAAGTTTCTGTTATGGCCACAATGCCAGGCATTTGGAAGTTTAAATCTCTACCCCTTAGCTTTGGCACATGGGATGTCTTCCAGAGAAGGTAGCCTAGAGTAGGGACCAGTGACAATACCTGACATTTATTATGTCAGTGGTGCAACAAGTACTCTCATCTTTGGTGCAGAAGGTTGTGGGGCGTATTCCCACAATAGGTAGATCAATTGCCAACACTGCAGAGAAACAGAAGGGGAAGTGCTGCACGCCTGCATGTGTCGTCCTTCAGATGAGATGTTAAACTAAAGCACCATCTGTATGAATTGGTAGAAACTCAGGTGGATGTAAAAGATCCAACGGCACCTATCAAAAAGAGTAGGGGTCTTTTATTTTAAAATAATCATACTTTTTTACATTCTGTATATATAATTTACCCTATATACATTATTTACAATATCCATACAAAAAACAATAATCACTTCTTACTGTCTGACCCCCCAGTGGTAGCATTGTCGCCTCACAGCAAGAGGTTCTTCCGTTTGATTCTCGGCTGGAGCACCTTCTGTGTGGAGTCTGCATGTCCTCCCTGCGGTTGAATGGCATTCAAAAGACATGCGTAGTGTGTGCCTTTGTTGAAGGTTGGGCATCGAGCTGGCACCTCGGCGCTGTAAAAATCTATTGCCAATTATTAGCAGACAGGGGTTGCCACAGCGGAACTCCGAACTGGGAAAAGCCGAAAAAAGAACAAACTGTCTGACCCCCACTCCAGTTTCCATAACTAAAACCTTATTTTTTTAACATCATAGCTAAATCACATTTTTCATAATTTTCTTCACTCTGACTCCAAATCAACCTAGCATACAAAACATTTTTCTCAATTCTGTTTACACATTTTCTACTTTTGTTCTTTTAATATCCAAATTCAGTCATGTCCATGCTAAATTTATTTACTTCTGTGAAACCCTCCAAATAATTCAAATCCAAAATCTTCTTCTATAAAGTTTTAACTCTTCTGTACCTTAAAAAACATGTTCACTAGTTTCAAATTCATTACAATAAAGGCAATTTCTCTCTTTTCTTTTGCAAAGCATATTCTCCTTCACTGGCAATTTTTGTATTGTCAACCACCATATGAAATCTTGACATTTCAACATCTCTTTACATCATACTATTGAAGGCATCAGTAAGCTCTACTGAGTGATGGGCATGCACACACCAGCACAGAAACTACCATGGCATCCAAATCACCTCATAAGCAGGTGAATCTCATGCAAATGATGCAGGTAGAGTGATCCAGCAAGCAGATAGGCCTCTCTTCAGACCCTGTGTCAGTGTCTGTTGTGTGCACGGAAAAATTCAGTGTACAGGAGTGTAGGCAGACAAAAGGGGTTGTAAAAATGTAGATATATGGACAGAAATGTCATACCACATACACATATGACCGAAACTATCATCCTGTATGTCAGAAAACTTAAAGGAAATTATTTAAATTAATATATATATTTAATAATCTGGGTATGTTTGCATGGTATGCCACAGTGCCCAAACATACTTTATAAAAAAATTTAAAAGAAATTAGTATGAGACATAAATGCATTACAGGACTGTACATGGAGTCCCTACAATGATGCATTGGTGCTGTTGCTAACGTGGTTGGGCTCTGAAGCATGTAGTTTCCAGGCTGTGAGCATGGATACCTATGCAAATGAGGTGGAAGTAATGAATAGCAGAAGGGAGTAATTGTGTCTGCATATCCCCTTCATGTAGGCTTAGACCATGTTGCTGTTTACACAAGAGGTAGCTGAAACTGGGAGGGGGGGGGGGTCTATTGACGTCTAAGCTCTTTTCAGCTTAGGTGCACATGTTTGCTCGGTATGCTGCCTAGCTGAGGGTGTTCCCATGAGGAGGTGTGTCGACTAACATCTAAGCTTTGTTTACCTTCCCTGTGCATATTTGCATGATGCACCGCCATGCGCAGTGTGCTTTAAAAATGTATTTAATTAGTTTTGACCCTTGTTTAACCTAAAGCAGGGGCATGAAATAATGTTAATTATATTTTAGACAGGTACAATGCATCATAGTTACCCAATTACACACACTGCACCTACAGCAGAGCTCTATAAAGTATGCATACACCCTACATTCTGATTTTCCCCAATACTCTGCACCATTGGAGTACAGACTTGGGAATTTTAACTGAGAGAATGCTAGGGGCTGGTGCAGGTCTGCTGCACCTGTATATGCTAAATGCTGAAATCAGTGCTGCTGCTGCTGACAATAGGCCTAGACAGAGAAGGAGAATAGTGTTCAGGCCCAGGGTAACCTTACAGCAGCTACATGAGCTGGAGATTGTAGAGCACTACAGGGTAGACAGGAACATGCTACAAGAACTCACTGAGCTCTGCCGCCCTCAACTCAGACCCAGAGCCAACAGAGGAGAACCCATCACAGTGGAAACAAAGGTATGTGTAGCCCTTAGGATACAAGCTACAGGTACTTTCCAAAGAACAACTGGAGACATGATGGGCGTCTCACAGGCATCAGCATCCAGGGTACTCCACCAGTTTCTGGATACCATGCTACCACATGCCAGTGAGCACATTTCTTTTCCCCTCACTGCTAAGGTGAGGGCCAGCAATATGCAGCACTTCTACCATGTAGCACACTACCCTGAAGTACTGGGTGCCATAGATTGCACTCATGTACACATCAAGGCACCACTCAGTGAGGATGGTAGAATCTACGTCAACCACATGGGGAACCACCACATCAATTGCCAGGTCATGTACAATGCCCAGGGGATTATCATGAATGTGTGTGCTGTCAGCCCTGGCAGTTATCACAACTCCCATATCTGGAAAGCATCACAGCTGTACCAGATGTTTTCAAGGGGGGACATCCCACATGGCCATTTACTGGGGATACTGGCTATGTCCTGGAACCATGGATGATGACACCCATCAGAAATGCACACCCTCCCACCGAAGAATGCCATAATGAGGCACACACACAAACTAGGAACATCATAGAGCATGTGTTCGGGCTTCTGAAGTCATGGTTCTGGTGCCTCGATATATTTGGTGGAGCCCTGCAGTACTCTCCAGTCATGTGTACACATATGTTCACAGTATGTGCTATGCTACACAATCTGATCCTGCAGAAACAGCTGCAGCAGGATCAGCAAAGGGAAGGGATACATAGCCCCCCACCAGTGCCTAGGTCACCACAACCACAGTCACAGGAGGACTCAGAGGAGGAACGCCTGCTGATGTCCCTGTAGGCAGACAGAGGTGTGCCCAGTACACTCTGGCTTTAGCTAAGAGACAATGCATAGTGCACTCACTAACAACATAGGAACCTAGGGACTAACACCTTATTTCTATTCACATACAGATATTAACATTTATGCCAGGCAACTCACACATCCTGTACCTATCTATGTATTGGCTGTGTACTGCTTGCATCAGACAGAGTCAGCCCTGAACTACAGTTGTGTCAACTCCTGCATTTGCAGGGTAAGTCCATAACCTACACAGTAGTCTACTGGATTATTATGATATGTCAGTGTATGTGTGGACCACATACATTATGCAAGCAACTTTAGTGGGCTAGTTGGACAGAAATGACATCCACATGGGACTACAGATACCCATTCCACTAACATGTTTCCATTTCTATTCAGTTGGCCTCTTGCATGGAATATTCATGCAGTCTTACTGCAACAAATTACTGGCACATCATACAAGGGAGATGTTAGACAGTTGGGTTAAATGATAGTCAGACTGTCATGTATCCCAGGAGAACATGTAGATTTTTTCCCCCACCCCAACACAGAAGTGTTCCCTTGTAACTGCTTTAACAGTAACTCATCAATGGTATATGAGCATTTCACTCAGTCCCAGGGCAGTATAGAAAATGATCATACATTGTATGTCTTAGGTAATGGAGGAATAACCAATGTACTTATTTATGCAGGTGATTGTGTGACGAATAACCCCCTGTCTGTCAAACAGCTTCTGTGGCTTAAATGACTAAGGCAACCAGCTTGTCTGATGGCATTCATGGTACTTATCTAGAAGTATCCACTTGTTTTGGATGTGAGGTATCAATAATTTGCGTTCTACAGACTGTCGATCTGTTTGTGCTGTACTATTTTAACCACTGTCACATATTAATTACATAAGACAGTTTGGAAAATCTTAGCCAATGTGAGTGAAGTGCAGCAGTGCAGAAACAGGAGCAGATGCTATATTGTGTAATACTGAAGTACAGCTAGGTATGGGGTGGAGTCAGTTTATAACTAGCCAAAACTCCCACTGGGCATGCTCATACACTTAGTTAAGCCGAGTGTAAATCTGTTGCTCCTCACACAATGACTTTTATAATGTGTATATATATATTTTTATTTTTTTTTTTTTCACTTCATAATCTCGAAATGCTAAAATCTCGAATTTCAGCATTCCGAGACCATGAAGCTGAAAATGCAGAATGCTGAAAGTGCATAAGAGTGAATTCTCGGATCCGCGCTGATGCATTTCCGGTACATTGCGTGAAGTGTTTGGCTGCTATGGTGTCTGGAATTGAAGGTGAGTGAGTGTTTGTCTGTGTTTTTGTACATTGTATGTCTGGGTAAGGGTAGGGAGGTGTAAGTATGAGTGTGAGTGTTGGATTTGTTGGTGTTTGTGTATGTGTGATGTGTATTTGTGTGCGAGCGAGTGTAGAATGCCGTGGTGTGAGGTTTTTTTTTTTTCGTTATATGCGATCTCGGAGTTGGTATATAAGTAGGGGGTGCAGCCCCTCACATGTGAGGTGCACATACGTACATCTCTGTCTCTCTTCATATATCTAGATACCACACATATATATCAGGCACACACAATCCTATGTGTATGTGTGTGTGTGTGTATATATATATATATATATATATATATATATACCTGTTATATACATAAATATATATGTATGTGTATATGTGTGTGTGTCTGTATTGCCCAACATACCCAGATTGTGGTGATTAAAGCTGCACTATGAGATATATATATATATATATATATATATATATATATATATATATATATATATATATATATATATATATATATATATATAATGTTGTTCAAAGGACCAAATGTAACGGCTCAGCAGTAGATAATGTACTTACATACGGACTCCTGTGCCAGATGGATGTCACTACACATGCATCAATAAGTGAACAAGTTGTGTAATATATAATGTGTACTCGTGCATTGGCAGGTCAAATGGTTTTTGGCCACAAGCTTGCCCATCCATATACAAACAGACCAAAATGGCTATTGTTGCCACATAGCTAGGATAAAAACAGTTGTCTGAATGCTAGGCTTCTAGATGCAGATGACTATAAGAAGCAATGTCACTCTGCAGGCCATGCACGCTGTTCAACACAGGCCTTGTGTATATCCTCTGCAAGTAGTTTGCCTGCAGTCATTTATAAAACTATATTAAGATGTGGCACATGCATTAAGTACTATGATCTGTAGTGTGCAAAACTAGATAGCTTGGAGTTCTAATCTCACTCGGTGTGTTTGTGTGTGTATGTGCATCCCCCTACAAAACAAGTGTGGATCTCCCACTGACTTCCAGACTGCAGTGGATATTCACTTTTTGGCCCTTGCAATTGATGCAGACCTCCAAACTGGAGTCTTACACAAGGCCTGCAGATGTTGTCTACCATATGACTACCAGCAGCCACCTTAATTTCAGACTTAAGCTGTGTCATGTGCTTTAAGTACTGTGATCTGTAGTGTGTAAACGTAAATGTGCATTAAGTACTGTGATCTGTATTATGTAAGACTAGATAGGTAAGGTTTCTAATCTCACTCCAGCCCACTTGCTGTGTTTGTGTATGTGCATTTCCCTACAAAACAAATATGATTATCACACTGATTTAGAAAGAGGCAGGGTTTTGCACTATTTTGGGCATAGCAGGTGATGCAGGCCTAAAACTTCCTGTCCACCACAAGGCCTGCTGATTTCATCTAACTTAAGAGTATCTAAAGACATCTTAATGTCAGACTTAAGTTGTGGTGTGTGTGTTATGTACTGTGATCTGTAGTGTTTATGACTAAAGAAGTAAGAGTTCTAATCTCATTATAGCCATCTTGGAGTGTGTGCTCAGCAGTATCCTGTAAAGATTAATTGGTAGTAATATCATTCTCACTGTAGTCATGTTGGTGTGTGTGGATGCCAGTTAGGGCATTTTACATCAGCTTGTGGGATCATAAGATCATTGAACTTTACTAGGCTAATGGCCCTAGGGCCCTTATAATCCTAGTCAAGTTTTTACCCTTATTTACACAGTCAACACCTATTGCCCCTGTCTAAGAGGGGCACAGGCAGAACCCCCATGGTGAACCCATGCAATTGTACAAATCGCATCACAAGAGGGCCAATGAGGTGTGCTGTTTGACATTAAGTGGGAGTCTGTTGCAAAGGTTTATTAAACCCTGGTAGACATATCTCTCCCTCCAGCATGTTTTATTTTTTTTTCTCAAATGATTTTTATTAATTTTTCAAGTAGTTTTGTTGTATAATCATCTTAATACATTGTCTAATAAATAAAACAGAATTACTAACTATATAAAATATTTACAATTGGCCTGAAAATTAATTATGAATTGAGCAGTCCAATCAGAATAACATCATATCAATGGGAGATCATTTATTCCTCTTTCCTTTCATCCTTATGGAGAGTCTAAGTTCAAGTTTAATGTCTCAATAAGAGATAATATGTTTTTTCCATGGATTCTTATTCCATCATTTTGGTGCTATTCTTAGTTCTTTTACTCTGGTTTCCATCAACGCAGTTTCCTTCAATAGTGAAGGGAATTCTTTAAAGGATGGTTCAAGGTTTGACTTCCACTTTCTGGAAATACATTTTCTAGCATTCGCTAATATGTTCCATTGTAAGTAAAGATTGTTGTTATTTAATTCTAGATTCTCATTAACATTCAACAAAATTAAAGACCTATTTGCTACAAATGTATCTGAAAATATGGCTTGTATAAAGTTGCTGACATCTTCCCAAATTTTTTTTAACTTTAATACAGTCATGAAATACATGTATCCAATCTGCTTTACAAATTTGTAAACATCTCCAACATGCAACATTATTAGAAGTATTACATTTTTTTAATCTATTGGGAGTATAAAAAGATCTATGCAGAAATTTCCATGTGTAAATTCTCCAAAATTGCCTGTTTTATTGATGTCACATACCAGGTTAAAGTCCTTACAGCAAGTAATCCGTGTACCATTTGACTTAACAGATATGCAGCATTACCAATAAAGCAGGGTCACAGATTGCACAGATTGCCTCTTATGCAAGGCAGAGATCACCTCTGAGTAGTCTGTATGACACAGACTAAAGTTACAGTGATTTAAGATGATCCCCATAGGACAGATGCTGAAGACTTGAATTTCCCTTGTAAGGATGCTTTGTGGTCTCTGCAATTGCCACTGTGCTTGGAAATGTACATAATAAAATGGCCATTGCACTCACATATTGACCTGATGAGGGAAGAGTACATAGAGGTTATAACTACTTCATATTCGGGTGACAGTGCCATCAGTTATGACATGAGCAAGATATAATGCCTTTCTTACCACTGTGGAGACATGGTGATCTAAGGTAAGGTAGGTGTAAACCTGTGTGCCCAGGTCTCTCACCCCTGAATATGTACTTAAGGTCTTGCTATTGATGTGTTACATAGCAGGAACATTGCTGGTACCAAAAGGAATGATACTACATATATTTTCATGGAGTTTAATGCTATAATTGTGTCAACAATCATTTGGTCATGTATGACCCTCGTGTAGGATGTAGACATAATTTGGAGAGTCTGTGACTGCTCCCAGTTTGCAGGCATCAGCAAACCTTGTCAGCCACAGACATTCACTTTGTGTTTGTAAGTTGGATAAATGGATTCCAAACCTTAGAGAACCCAGGACTGAACCCAGTGAAACACCACTGGTTACAGCTCTACTATTGGAGGTAGATACCCCCATTCTAACTATATGAGTGCTATCCATGCGCCAGTTAGTGACCCATGTAATGATAGTACTGTTGATGGCTAGCTGGGTGGGTTTGTCAATGATGCCTGAGTGGGGGATAATGTCAAATGACTTGGCTAAGTCCAGGTTGTTACATGCACAGATGTCCCCTCATCCAGGTAATTGGTGACTGCCTCATAGATGTCCACATGGTATAACATGCATGATCTCTATATCACAGATCCAAACAGTGTAGGGTCATGTGTTTTTAGATTGCCTATGTCTTTGTTGATACAATCCATGATAAGTTGCCCCATGGCCTTACAGGTTTGGCTAGTCAGGCTAATAAGTCTATAGTTCCCATGGTCAGTGAATGCACCACCACTGTGCAAGGAGATAACAGTGGCCAATTTCCAGTCAGCTGGGATGCAGCTGGTTGTTACACTATGATTGCAAATATTTTACAGTGGTGTTGGTAATCCATGTTGGATACCATGAAGGATGCAGACTAGTATGTTAGGAGGTGCAGTAGATGCTGTGTTTGTTACGTTAGCGAGGCTATTTAGCACCTGCTCATTAGAGATACAGGTTATGGGACAGGTTTTAGGGATGTCATGGTGTACATGTGGTGGGGACAGGGGAGTGCAGTTGTCACAGAACCTGTTGGCCAACAGGTTAGCTATGTGTACAGGCTCATTATATGTGATATCGTTACGTATGAGTTTGTCAACAATATGAGCCTTTCCTTTTATGTTACACATGGAACTACGCAATACCGTATGGTTGTCCTTTGTGAAGGAGGCTACTTTTGCCCCATACTTTGTTTTTCAGGACTTTACAACAACACTTGTTTGCTTGTTTAAGCTGAGGCGGGAGTGCCACCATTTTAGAGGGGCTCCCTCCCTCCTAATGTTAGACACCAATGTCTACCTCTTATTGTAAAGCCTGCTAATGGCAGTTGACCAACAGGCAAGTTTGCTCTGCCATGAGGAGCTTGTTTTGCCCCTGTCAGGTACAGGTGAGTCAATGCAGTTGTACAGGTACTCGTATAAAGCATTGGTGTAGAGCTTGGCATAGTTGCCTGTTCCATCTGAGGAGGGTGGTGCACTCAGGTTATTTATACCATCCCATAGTAGGTTATAATCTGCGTTGTTGAACTTTATTGCTTTATATGCTGTGTGTGTGTGGGGGGTCAGGTGTGATACTTACTTTGACTAAAACCAATTTGTTATCATATCTCACCAGGGAGGACCTCACAGTGGAGGATCTACAGTGGTCACCCATATTGGTAAGCATCCAATCCAGTACATTGTCTCCCCTTGTGTGGATGTCAACTCACTTATACAGGGCATTGTAGTTAAAGTCAATTAACCTCTGAGCAAGTGACTTTGAGCATGAGTAATCTACCCATTTCGTGGGTAGTTAAAGTCAACCAAAACCATCTTGTTTTGATGTATCTTGACAGACTCAATTAGATCCATTTAAGCACAGTGGGTGTCCTGATTCATGGAATTGCTCCTGTAGCTGGCAGTGACTTGATTAGGTGTCCTACAAGCAGTCAATAGTGCCTGCAGTTTCCCCAGGGAATCATACTGTCCAACCAATCTGGATTTGTATCTATCCTTAATGAATATGGATATACCACCTCCATTACTTTGCACGCTTTAAGTTTGAGGTCTGAGTATGTGGAAGGAGGTGTAGCCTGATATGGCTGTGGTGCTGTCCACAGCCTTGACCCAGGTGTCTGTGACTGCACAAATGTCTGCATCTTCCATGGTGGGGACAGCTTCCACTTAGTGGAATTTATTGGTGTCATTCCTAGCATTAAGCAGCATAACCATGATGTTGTTTGCAGATGGTATTTTCTCATTAGAAAGTTTTTCCTTGTGACACCACCTAAAAGGCACTCTATGAGGGTGGCAACAGCCTTGGCCAGTTGCTAAAATCCAAGGGGTGACACATGAAGGCCATCTCTGGCAAAGCTGTGAGGTCTGCTGAGCAAGTAATCCCAGACTGACAGATAATGGATCCCCTTACATTTACACCACGCACTACAGCAATTATTGATGTTGATCATTTTCCGTTTGTAGAGAGCCATCATCCTAGGTGATGGAAAAATGTGACTGAAGGCCATGGGCATACATGCCTGAGACACACAGTCTGTCAGCCTAGTCATGTCTCTGCATACAGTCCAGAGAGGTATGTCTCAAGTCATACACACCAACAGGAACTATGACATAGTCATAACAGTACCTGATGTTGGCAGACTTGAGTGCATGTGTGATATGGCATATCCTGACACCTCACAGAAAGCTAACCATGACCTTTCCCTTATGTAGCCTTGTGAGAGGCACATCAGTGTGTCTCATGATGTAATCACTTATGAGTAATATGTTTGATTTTGTGTTTTGTCTTAGGTGTTTCACCAGCAAGAGGGTGGCAAATGAGCTATTATGTGCACTGTGTTTTGCAGAAATATGATTGTGTAGCAAGCTTGAGTTTGGGTTTCTGAGGTGTCTGATGTTTACTTATGTATCTGATAAAGGCCTCCATACATGTAGATATATGTGATGTAGGTTTGGGTGGGGTAGGATGTGCTCCTTCTAGGCATTTACTTCTCTGCAGTCATGGCCACTGTCGCTGGCCTCTGACTAAATTTGCAGAAGATTGTAAATTAGGAGCTGTCATTGAATCCCACACTGACTCAACAGTTATCCAGGATGGGCTGACACAGACATTCAGTTGTTGTCAGAGCCATGGACTAATAGTAAATGCCAAGGAATGCATAATACTATCCCTTGGGAAGTTATCCACCCCTAGAAATAACATATTGACTGCATACCTCCAACAGTTGATCCAGTAATCATGGAATTATGGATACATACAGAGTGACTTGGCCTCTGACTGTCATGGTTTAGTAATATTTGGGGATACAGTCTATGTAATGCAACCTGTAAACAAAGGTATGGCATGTAAGTCCAAGACAGACATTGTTCCACTGTATTCAGCATTCATCACACCTACCATTGAGTGCAATGCCACCTTTGGTATGTAACTAACTAGGCACATTTGACAAATGTCACATCCAAAGAGGTTCCACAGTAAACTGATACACAGTGTATATAACATGTCCTATGCAGACGGCATCTAGCTCGTAACTGTGTAGTCTGTCTCCAACATGCTTTGGAGGGGAAGTGTATGCCTGCCATGCAGGGAGGTGTCAGACCCCACTGTGTACCTTCTGCATATCCAAGAAAGGACTAGCATGAGAATTACCTCTCCTACACACCTACACCTTGACTGTGGTATAAACAGGACATGTTGGACTGATAGGTACATAGCCCAGACACTACACCCAATATGTAACAGGCTCCCCATACATGTGAAGCACAGTTCCTCCCTAATGCAAATCACGTGCAAGTTACATGACAGGATGGGAAACATAACAATTATGACTGGTTTAGGACAAATGTCTCCTTGCACTCTTGCCCATGTGTCAACTCCCAAAACTCTGCTTACACTTATCAAGGGTGTCAGACCTTGTTAGAGTTTAGGGATGCATGGCTAGGATGAAAGACACCCTTGTTTTTGTTAGCCTATTATACACATAAGAACCAGTGGAGCCATGCAAGTATACTGTTTTACCTTTCTGATAACATTTTTCTTCTGTGCTATCATTCCATCCCTTGCTCTGACATTGATAGGTTTATTGTAGATGTGAAACCATAGTAGATGTGAAACCATAGCTGCGTCCTTCACAATCCTGAAAGTGAAACATAAACAGTGCCATGAGACACCTTTCATTGTGTAACTACACAGCCATTGCAACAGCATCCAGTGCAACATACACAACATAATGTGGTTTACACATTACAAATGGCAGCGTTCAAACTGTGTGACTGACCAGTACAAGTAGCATGTCAAAGGCAACAATGAATGAAACAAAGGCATATTAATTTAGATTGTCACCCTGACCCAATAGGTTGGAAAGCATGTTGTTGGACAGCTTTGAGCCATGCATGGTAGAGCTGGCAGTTCATCATCTCCATCAGCAAACATGAGAACTGGCTCCACCAGAAGTTGTACTACCACCTCCATGCCCAAGGTCAGATGCTGGGCTACTACCTGAGGGTGACTGTTGTCTGCTGGGACCATGCCCTCCATGGGACCACCCAAGACCATGAGCCCATGGTCTTCCAAGATTTGGTGTGGACAGCACACTCCCCTCTGGAGCGCTGAATGTACTGCCACTATGGGCCATGATTGTGCATGGCCACGTGGACTCTCAGCAGATGTAGTTGCTGACCTATGTCCACGAGTCCAATGCTCAACTCCAACCAGATATTCCATCACAGATAGTCAACCAATCCAGGGTATCAGCAAAGCAGTGGAGGCAGTCATGGATGTCCACACAGGCAGATTAACAGGAGTGCTCATAGAAGGCCTGCTGTCCTTCCACCACCTGATGCATGTGTCTCAGCACTTGGTATATGTTTAGTGCCATCATGGAGGCACAGGCACATTCCAAAAGGAACTCCAGGTGAATGATCAGGGTTATGGATGCAACATAGTCTGACATCCGTGACTGCCTCTACCATGTTGTTGATACCCTGGATTAGTTGACTGACACAGTGGAAAGACGTTGGTCTGAGAGAGAGAGATTGCACACTTTCTGACTTGGATTGCACATTGTCTGTGATGAAACATCAGTAGTACACATGCTGCACCCATCATGCACATTTCAAAGCAGACATATCAACCCACATATTCTGAGGCACTTACATGTAATCTTCCTAAGCCACAATGACCTCCTAGATGAGGTACACATAACAACTACCCTCAGCAGCCCCAAATGTGCTCTTTCAAAGCAACACCTACATCAACACATAGAGCTACATTTTATGGTGCCTCTACCTCTAAGCCCATAAGGCAAGCCACCACACAATCCAACATTCTAGTCATTGGAAACTCCATTGTGAGACACGCTGATGTCCCTCTCATCAGGCTGAGTAAGGAGAAAGTTAAAGTCAGTTGCTTATCAGGGACTAGCATCCACCACATTACGCATGCACTCGGGTCATTGGACCACAATTACCAATATGACTCAGTCATAGTCCATGTGGCAGTAAATGACTTAAGACATACCTCCCTAGACTATATGAAGAGTCATCATGGAGCTCTTGGAATATGTGTCTCAGGCTGAGCCTAGCATTGAACAACATTTTACCTTCTCCAAGGATGATGCCACGATACGAACAAAAAATGATTGACTTTAATAATTGGCTTAGTTTCTGGTGTCATTCCAAGTGGATGCAATATTTGTCAGCATGGAATGAGATGGTCAACAGACCACACCGCTTTGCCAGGGATGGTCTGCACATGTCCCCTCTAGGTTTACGAATATTAGCTTGTCTTCCCCCATAGTGCCTATTTTAGGCAATGCCAAACTGAAAGTACTTCCGACATAGCAAATCAAAACCAAGAAAATCTAAAGGTATTATTGCTCAATACCAGGAGTCTAAACAAAAAACTCCACTCCCTGGAAGCTTTCTTTACCCTAGAGAGTGCTGATATTTGTGCAATCACTGAGACATGGTTTAAAGCCACGGAGACCACACCAACAGTTCAAGGTTATAATGCCTTCCACACATTTAGGCCAGCTACTTCACAGGCGGGGACTAAAGGTGGAGGTGTCTCTATTTACATCAAAAATAAATATACTTCAAGGCTGGTCAAACAGAACAATGCACTTGAGCTGCTCCGTGCTCAGATCACCATAGGTGAAATCCAATCCCACTTCCTTACACGCTTTAGGTCCGCCTCTATGACCCAGGAAACCCATACCTTGTATTTAAACTTATTAGAAACTCTTAACCATCCAACCCAATACCATATTCATGGGTGATTTTAATTACCCCACTATTAACTGGGAATCCTATATGACACCAAATGTACATGCACAGAGATTCCTGGATTTTGTGAAAACAAACTCCCTGGACCAGATAGTCAGTACACCAACCAGGGGTGCAGCCATACTGGATCTGGTCCTCACAAATATGGGAGAGTGCTGCACACAGCCTACTGTAATACCTTCCCTGGTAAGGTCAGACCACAAAATGGACTCCTTTGAAAAAAAATAAAACCTGGACCCCCAACTAAACCTGGAATATTCAGGAATTATTCTAAGGCTAACCTCCTACTATTAAGTGAGAACCTGGGACAATTTCAAGCCCCCATAAACACTGAGAACACTGCTTCCTATGCAGAATAGTTCACAGAAGCCCTTTACAAGCATGTTAATAGCTGCATAGAGGCAGCTGTAACCACCAGGAAGAAGTACAGAACAAACTCAAAAAACAAGCCACCCTGGTGGAATCACAAAATCAATAGGCTGTATAACAGGAGGAAGAAAATGTGGCAAAAATTAGGAGGTGCAGCATCCAGTAGGTTAAAAGCACTTTCATCAAACTAATCAAACAACTCAGAGGACAAATAAAGTCTACCAAAGCAAATTTTGAGGTAAGTTTGGCCTCCCAGGCCAAGGACAACTACAAAACATTCTTTAGCTATGTCCGCAACCTCAAAGGCAATACACAATTGTGTGCAAAGCTCATTGTAAATGGAGCCACCTATACTGAGCCAGAAGACAGCAAACCTCCAGGCTGATAAATTCAGCTTCAACTTTACCCCTCTCTCCCACTCAACCTTCCCCTCAGTAAATATCATCAAATATAACTCCCCCTACTATCACTAGGGAACAGGTCCTTAATGATCTCTCAAAGACCAAGAACACTGCATCAATGGGCGCAGACAATATCCCAGGATGCCTTCTAAATAGCATGAAACGTGATGTATCAGGGCCTCTGGAATTACTATTTAACTATAGCCTCCAAACAGCCTGCATGCTTCATGAATGGAGAAAGGCAACAGTCATCCCTTTACACAAATGTGGGCCATCTACAGACCCTGAAAACTACAGATCCATAAGTCTCACTAGTCTTATATGTAAAGCCATGGAAAGAATTATCAGAGATACAGTAAACCTCCAGACACTGGACCCAACCTGGTTTGGTTTTGTCAAGGGCAGATCATGCCTACTCAACCTGGTGGACTTCTTTGAGAAGGTCACCAAAGCAATGGATGAGGGAAAAATTGCTCATACTGCCTACCTTCACCTTTCCAAGGCAGAGCCATGGACTAAAACTAAATGCCACAAAATGCATAATAGAATCCTGTGGGAAGTCATCCATCTCTGGTAACTATAGTATTGACAACATACCCCTTAGAGCTGACCCAGTAGTCAGGGACTTAGGGATACACATAGTAATCTAGCCTTTGACCATCATGTGTCCACAGTGGTGAGGAAATCATTCTATGTTGTGCAACGTGTAAGCAAAGGTATGACATCTACATCCAAGGAAGTCATTGTTCTATTGTATTCGCCATTCATCAGACCTATCATTAAGTATAATGCCCCTTTGGTATGTACCTAACAAGGAATATACAACAATTGGAATGTCCACAGAGGTTCCTCACTAAAAATATATAGGATGTAAGTAAAATCTCCTATGCAGACCTCCTCAATGCCCTATCCCTGTATTCTGTCTCCTACAGGCTTTTGAGGGAGATCTATGTCTGGCATACAGGGCGTTGTCAGACCCCACTCTGATGGACCTCTTGCATATCCACAAAACAAACAGCACTAGAATTACCCATTCTAAAGACTTAACCCTTGACTGTGATATAAATAGAACCTACTGGAGGGATAGGTATTTATCCCAGAGACTATCCCATCTATGGAACAGGCTCCCCATCCATGTGAAGCAGAGTTTCTCCCTAACCTAATTCAAGTGCAACTTGGACAACTGGACGGGAAACCAGAAATTCATCTTTGGTTGGCACCTACATTTCTAATGGACACAGGTAACCTGTAAATGGTTCATCTTCCAGGCCCATGCTTACACTTATCAAGGGTATCAGAACTTGTCAGAGATTTGGGATGCATGGCTAGGCTTAAAAAGCTCCTTCTGGTCGTTAGCCTAGTAAACACCTATGAGCCTATGAACCTTTTGTTTAAATACTTACAATTCATTTTTCCATATATATTTTCTTTTTTCCCCCCACATCATATAAATTTTGTTTGTATTTCATTTTAAAATTTAATCACCATTCTGACCAATCTTTGTAAAATTCTCTCATTTCTACATGATCTTTTCATAGTATCATGACCTCATTTCTCCCTTTATCATTCCATTTCACTTCATTTATTCTTTTTATGCCTTTTCCTATTTTTTATATAATCATTATTTCCCTTTACCATAATTCATAATGTCCTGTGATCTGAAAACCCTGTCAGTAAAACTCATTGTGCAACTGCTGCTAAACTTTCTGATAATAAAAAATAATCTATTTATCTTCTTTTCTCCAAGTCTCTAAATTCCATATTTTTAACTCTCTGTGTTTTATAATGACCTTTACTACTTTAACATCATAAGCCTTTTTGTTTGGTTGTCTTAGATTGCAATTAATGTCCCCTACTACAATTATCTCCATATTAACTGCTACATATTGTATTATCTTTCTAAATATATTTTCCCTCTCTTTTTACATAAGAGTATAATGCAATAATTATCATAACATATTCTCTCCATCTTATGTCAATAACAGTAATTCTACCTGTTATGACAAATGTAACATCCATCACTTGTATTCCTGAGCAGATCTCTTTCCCAAAATTCCATATGACATTTTCTCTGCATTACACTTCTGTTTGGTACCTTTTTGTTTTTGATAAACATATAATATCTTCTAGTGTAATAACAGCACTTTCTAGCTTTTTACACCACTCCAAAATACCTATCCTCCTTTCCAACTTTTTAAAACTGTTCACATTTAAGGACAAAACTTTACACATAACTCTACTTTAAATAATAGTATGTATTCATCCTTTCCCTTTCTTTTTTATTTTTTATGTCTTCTATAATTTTCCTTTTCTTTTATCTCACTCTTTTTTCTAATTACATTTTTTGTTTAACTATAATCCATTTAACATCATCAATGTCACTTAAACTTGACTCTTGTTATTCAATATTTATTGTATTTAAATCATCTTTCTCTTTATCTTTTTGGGTTATTTGTTCCATATCAGTTTTACTACTATCTTTATCTTTTTGAGTTATTTCTTCCATATCGCTATTACTACTTTCTTTTTTTTCCCATTTTTTTCACTTTTACATCATTTTTTTAACATTATCCTTATTATTTTGTTCTGTTACATTCTTTGTTAAATATGAAATTACTTCATTTTCTTTTTCTTCATGCCCCCAAATATTCCACTTTTTTACATTTATAACATTTAGGTACACAATATTTTGCATCATGTACTAAAACCTCACATGTAAAACATTTTCTTTTCTCACATTTGTTAATTAAATGATCTGTTTTTCCACAAAAAGCCTGTTTTTGGCTGTCCCCAATCTCTCACCAAACCTCTGTCTCCTACAACATTAATAACACTTGAAATATGTACAAAACAATCATTTTCCATTTTCAATATCACATTACAGCCCCATGCTCCAGTCTATAAACCTCTATTATCGTACACTTTTGATAAATTCAGTACATCATTACATAGATTTAATAAATGCTTTTTTAAAGTCTCTTTTTCAGACTAAGTTCAGAACTGAATATTAATATTTTTTCTTAGCTTCCCTACAAGAGGGCTTAAATAAATATAATTTCCACGGTGAACAGTTTTTCTTTTTTTTTCATATTCCTCTCTAAACTTTTTCATTATCTGTCCTGTCTTCACAAAATGCCACAAAAAGTCTGTTTATTAATATGTATAAACACTTTTACCTCATTAGTTTTAATCCTGAATGTCTTAATGACTTTATCCCATACCTTGTATCTATCCATTGGAACATCTTCCTTCTTTTCAATTCAAATCTTAAACGGTCGTTTTCTTCCAATATTCATTTCTTTCTCTACTTGTTTACCACATATTCCTTCTGTCACCATCTCAGAGTATGATTTCTTCTCCATCTGCATATCATCTCTTTGCTGCCATTCTTCTTTCTGTATTCTAGCCATCATTTCTCCCCAAGACAAATACTTTCCATTTTCTGGTTCACTTTTTTCCACCATCTCCAACAATATATCATCCTACAACCATCCTAACTGGAGGGTTGTAACAACACAATCTTGTTTTGCATCCTCAGATTCATAAAGCTGCTGCTGGAACAACTCTTCTGTATCTATCTCCACTGCATTTGCTTCCTTCATACTGTTTTGAAAAGTCTCGACTTCCTTTTCCCTGTCTCCAACATACCATATTCTTCTATAAAACTCTCCTTCACCTCCAGTTCCTTCACCAATGACTTAAACATATCCACTGTTCAGTTAACAGCATCAAAATCACAATCTGCCTTGCCATTCTGTTCTCTGACCTCCATTTTTTTCTTGTGTTGGGTTCCTGCTTTTCTGAGCTGCCTACACACCTGGAACAGAAGCAGGAAGCAAAATGTGCCACACACAAACACATCCCCCTATGTGAAAAGAATAGGGGAAGTTCCACAATGCCCTGGCTAGATTTTTCCTGGTATTGTAAATACCACCTTGGGTCTCCCCTGAAAAGAAGCTACTAGCTTAGTGGGAATAACTCATTCAGCAAAGGATAAAAAATAATTCCTGCCTTTATTATATTGCTTAATGACGTTGAAGAAGGTTTATACTAGGTCATGGAATTTTGTGAATGTCTCTTGCTAAATGAATTAGTAACTGGTGCACATTTTGTACAAGAAAGAAGCTTTCCTGGGGCCTTACAACATTGCTGCACACTGATCAACAGGTTAATTAGAGCGCTCTTACTAAAAAAACAGAAACTTTGGAAAGCAGTCAGCAAAACCATTTATTTGGTAAAAATTAGTTATTGGTTAGTCACTATGCTGCCTGGATGACAGCAATGAAGAAATCTGAAGAAAGTTACAAAAAATCATCTAGAAATGGAGAAGCAAAAAAACTCTGCAGGAGAAACTAGAAGGAACAGATTGCATTATTTTCATGAACATACAAAAAGTCAGCTGTACTGGTACTCCACAGCAGGAGATGTTAACTGAAAGGGAACATCATTTGTGTGCTCCAAATGTGGCCATGATAAATAAGTGAAGACCTGGAGTAGTAAAGATACAGTTGTATCAGCAGAAGGAGGTGCTCTTTATGGTACAAGGGTAAAGTGTTATAAACTGGAAAAAACAGACTGTTCAAAATAAATGTTTATTCACTGTAAACCAGGCAGAAGAGAAAGATTGTATCCCTGTACCCAGAGTGTTGAGAGGCAGATGTGATATTCAAATTGTGATATCCAACTGACTTCAGAATATTGTTTTTCAGAAGGACCAAATACATTTTTGGAAGCAGAAGAGGCGAAGGAAGAAATAAAAAAAAGTTTACCAAGCAAAAAGTCAGCCAGCAAGTTGAGGGGGTGTCTGCTTTTCATTTCTCTAATAATGTCCTACCCCCACACAGAATTTGCCAGTAAAACTTTGTTCCAGTGTTCCAAAGGAAAATGTTTTGAGTGAGAGAAAAAAAAGCCCAGGAGCTGACTAAAAAAAAAAAACAAAAAAAAAAACAAGAGTACCTTTGACTTAAACCAAAGCTTAGTGTTGGGTGGTTAAGATGATAAAGGAGAAAGCCAACAAGACTGTATGAAATAAAATGCAAAATGCCATTTCCTTAAGATTCAGTTTGGACATGAGAAATATGCTTCTACAAGAAATGAAAAAAAATAGAATTTGGTGGACTGCATTAAACTGGTAGGAGGACTGTAAAGCATAATTCCCAATTTGTCAATGTTTAGCAGAATAATGAAGGAACTGAAGTTTTCTTATTTTCTTAGTAATACAATCACCTTCTTGAAGTAAAATGTGTGCTACCTTGTAATGTACTTCTGTTTAAATGTGAGATGAAGGGAGTCTTATCAGTGACTGCTAAAAATTCCTGTGATGTTAAAGTAAGAAAGTACTTTTTTCAGCTGCAATGTGTCTAGGGTTTATATTGCAACAAGATAAAGACTACATAAAAACAGTGTAATGCAGTGATCTGGGGCTGCTAAAGGAAAGAAGATGAAGTGAATGGAAAGTATGTGTGTATTAATTTATGGTGGTCCCCTGGTGTTATGCTTAAATGTAGAGGTCTACACTAAAATCATGTAAAATGATAAGTATTCTGGGTGGGTGTAGCTTTCTATTTGGAGCATCTGCCCATATATAGAGGATACTTCACCTTTTTGAAAATGTATATATAATTGTGTGCTCTTGCTGTGAGTTAAAAGAGATGGGGGTTGAAAATGAAATTGTACATATTTTTCTTTGTTTTCTGAGTGTTTTTATTGAAACAAAAATGTCTGTGAAAATGTGATATGGGTCCAAATAGAGATGAAAAGCTACAAGTGCATATAAAATCAGCCTACCAAACATTAACATGTGCATGTAAGTTGCAAGTTGTTAACATATATTCAAAAATTTCACATACAATATGTGAAAGTAATAACATCTTAACAGAATGATTGTCTTATTAATCATTTCTTGGAAATTACATTGTAGGTCAAGAAACAAAGAATACTACATTTTTAAAAAAAATAAAAGTTCAAATAACAATGTTATAGGAGATGCACTTAGAAATGAGCATGCAAATTTGACAAATAAAAGGCTTTCAGAATGGTTTTTCAGGAAAGTATCAGGGACAGAGGAAAGGGGGTAATAACTGATTGCAACAGGTGCTACAATACTTATAGAGGAGGAAACAAAAGCCAACAATGATTGATTTGGGGTGATAAGGGATTATTGACAAGGAAAGAAGATTACATTAGCATGTATTTATATTCCATCCATAACTATTATTAAGGAACGTAAGAGAATTATTAGAGAGGTAATTAGCTTCCAGCAGGGGATAGTATTAGTATGGGTGGGGGCAGGAACTTAATATGCAATAATAATTATATATCGGGGACCTAGAAGTGAAAATATAACAAAGGAGGAAAAATTGCTAAAGACATATATGAGAATATTTGGGATGGAAGATGTAAAAATTACTAACATGAACCCAGAGTGAATTTACATATTATTCCTCAAGGTACAGTAACTGGACTGAATGGGACAGAAATTAATTTTCACAGAATCATGGGTTTTTAATGGAAAGCCCTGAAACATATACAATAAATATTTCAGATCATATGCCAATAAAGACTAACATAAAGATTCAGACTAAACATGTAAAAATGAGACAGTGGCACATTTCTACTTAACTATTAAACAGTAAAATTTAAGATAGGTAATGGAAGTGATTCAGTAGTTGTTAGGGAAGATACATTTTTAAAAGAGATATCTAAAGAGTGAGATTAAACAAAAATGCTATTTAAAATGTGGTAGAAAGCAAAGAAAAAGAGATATGAGAAAGAAGTAATAAGAGCAGGGGGATTATCAAGGGTTAACATATTGCAGATGAAGGTGAATCTTACAGAACAAGAGTGATAAAGGAAAAATAAGTGAGTATTTGGATAATATGCATGAATTTAGAAAGGGTGTCGTTAAGCAAGTGTTTTTGATAACTGCAGAGGACTAAAACTATTACCTGAATGACTTAGGCAAAAGAAAATAGAAAGGGGTTTACCAAACTTAGGGAATCTATGAAAACTGCGGTGGTGGTGCTGCGGTAGCTTTGTCGCCTCACAGCAAGACGTTGTACCGTTCAATTCTCAGCTAGAGCATCTTCTGTATGGAAACATGCGTGAATGGGCGTACCTTCATTGAAGGTTGTGCGTCAGGGCTGGCAAATTCAGCACATAAAAATCTACTGCCAATCATTAGCGAACGGGGAGTCAAGTGTAAGCTAACCAGGAAAAGCCGAAAGACACAAAGAGGGAATCTATGACTACAAAAATAACCTACAGAGGTTTTACAGATATTTTGGAAATTTTATGAAAATTGGTATAGAGCAGAGGAATGAGGAAGCCAAGAAAAGACATAAATGGAAATATTTATGAAAGATTTAAATATGCCAGGGTTAGAGGAAGATGACAGTCAAGAATTAATAATTAAGCTGGGAAAGGATGAGATAAATGGGGGATGTATAATAAAGCAACAGGGAGTTCTGAAAGAATAGATGGTATTCCTATAGAAATATGGAAGTAAGAAGGAAGAAAGTGATACATAGCTGTTAGAGTATGTTTAACAATATTTTAATAGTAGGGACAGCACCAGCATCTTGGAAGAAAGTTGTGATGGTTGTACCACACAAACAGGGTAAAGGACGTTTAAACAAAACTTTAATTTTAATTTATAACCATAGTTATAAAGTGTTTATGCCTATAGTGCTAAGAGAATGTTTAAGGTGTTTCCAAAACTGACAAATATGGATCAGTGTGATTTTATGGAGCAGAAGCAAACATTTCACAACATTAACAGAACAATGATGATCCAAAGGGAAGCAAAATGCAAGAAGACCCCACTATTGTCGGTGGATCTTGATGCAGAGAAGGCATTTGAAATATTAAGTTGGGATTTTATGCATAAGGCAATGACAGCATTTGCATTTCCTCATACAATAATAAGGGTAATTAGGAAGATATATGAAGGGTTAGAGGTAAGAATTAAGATAGAAGGATTCATCTTTGACAAGCTGTGAGAATCAAGCAGGATGACCTCGTTTCCTTTTTTATTTGCCTTATACTTTGAGTTATTGGCAAAGAAAATAAGGCACTCACAAATTCAAAGGTATGACTAGTATTGTACTCAAGAAAAAAATAGCCTTATTTGTAGACAATATTATTTTTGTGCTTGATAAATCCAAAAAAGAGATTTCAGTGTTGTGGAGCATTTTGTGACAGTTTCAAGCTTTTTTAAAGGATATAAAATAAATGAAGATATAAGCTCTGGAAGTAAGCTATGTTCCCACACATTAATTGTGCCAGTAATATTCATACTCATATTTACTCTGACATGATATGATGAAGTATTTAAGTGCATGGGTTAAAAATGATTTTTATGCAGCTAAGGATATGTAGGAAGATATTAAACAAAAGATAATATAAAAATTAAGAAGTTGCATGCTCTTAACTATGGATATGGATACTAGGGTACAACAGTGAAAATGTTTCTATTCTTTTTAATGCTATAGACAGGTCATGCATTTATTTTTCAACCAGAGGAGAAACTATGGACCATGATTAATAAAGTACTGAAAGGATTTTATTTGGAAGGGAAAGAGGGCAAGATATAAATGATACATTGTTTCTCCCCACAGAACACAGTGGTTTTTGATTATTAGATTTGAAGCAAAAATGCAATGCTACAAAGTTAAGGCTCAAATATGTAACACAAGCAGAGGTCTTCAAATCCAAGTAGAAAGAAAGAAATAGGGGAATTTCATAAAACAAGGACAGATAATAGGATTTTGTATGCAGATCATCAAAGAAAACAGTAACAACCATATAGAACAAAGCCAACATGGGAATAGAGAAAGTAGATTTTATCAGTAGGGATACCGCAAGTATGGGCTTAGAAAATAGACAAGAGATTGATGGCATTTACTAGGGAAAATTAACAAAAGAACCAAAGTATTGGTAGCAAATAACTAAGGAGGGAAAAGTCGTAGAATGAAATTAGTCAAAGCAGAAATTTAGACAGGAGGTCTGAGGCTGCCTTTCCTTCCAAGGGCTGATAACACAGTATAGGCAAAGAAAAAGGGCTAGCTGAGTCTGTAAAATAAGTTGTAATTAAAAAAGGGATAATTAGTAAGGCATATATAATACTGCATGACAACTATAAGAATCAATTGGAAGAGGTTAGAAAAGATTGAAAATGAGAATGGAAAATAAATATACACAGGAACAATGGGAGGATGTTTGTATGGCTCCCAAGTATGCAACAAAATTTAGAAGGTTTAGGATTTTGCATGGACGTGTTTTTGTGGGTATTTATATACTCTTAAGTAGTCTTCAGAGAATTGTTCCACTGGTAGACAGCAATTGTTTGAGGAATGACTGAAAAGACAAGGGTACTTGAGAGCATGATTTCTGAGAATGTAATGTGTTTGTAGATTTTAAAATTTCCATATATAATAGTTTTGTGAGAAATGTTGGGGAGGCAAATTAACATCGCAAAGGAATGAAATAGTTTGAAATGCATTAAATAAGATTAAGAAATTGCATCAAGAGGTCTGGATAATATACCTGATATATTATTTATATTTAAAATAAATACATTTTAGGACACATCTTACCCACCATGTTAAAAAAATTATTAAAATCAGAGCATGTATCACTTTTTGGAAAGAATTATTGGCTACATCTTTGTATAAAAAAGGAAATAAAACATTGTTAAATAATTATAGACCTGTAAGCCTTACTTCCATTTTATTAGTGATATTAGTGTTAGAGAAAATAATTTTGCTTAAACAGACATCTTTCAACCCAGTTTTATCAATGGTCAATCTACACTGACCAGAATGGCAGGTTTCTGTAATTACTTTACCAAAAATCATGTTATAGGATTTTGTACTGGAGCAATATTTTTAAATTTAGCAAAAGCCTTTGACTTATTAACTTATCAATTAATCTGATTAGCAGTAATTAAAGCAAATGCAAATTGTTTTCTAATATGATGGATTATTAATTGGTTAAAGGATAGAAAAAAATCAGTATAAAATCAGTAATCAACAAGGGTATTTTCTGGAGTTCCACAGGGTTCCATACTTGGGCCCCTGATGCTTAATATTGTCTTCTCTACTATTCCATTAAATAAGAAATTTTGGTTATATAAGTATACAGATGACTGCAAAATTGGGGGGTTTGCTGAAAAGGATAAGGATTTTTTAAGTATTGATAATTACTTGATGGAGATTGGTAAGTGGACATTAGACATGGGTTTAACAGAGATAAATGTAATGTATTTTTTTTTGTTAAAACGTTAATTAAGAAACAAGTTTTCTTAACATCTTTTATTTTCACTGAGATTGACAACTATAAAGATCGTTTATAATAATAGAAAATAATTACAATTTTGATCTTCATTACCAATCAGTTTGCTGTAAGGCTGTTCCTAAACTCAGGTTTGGGGTAAGGTCTGTTTAGCACTGCAGTTTGCATTGCTCAGTTATCTGTGGTGTACATGTGATCAGCTGGGATTTTGTAGTCCTGCCTAAGCATTTGTATTCACAAAAGTTAAGTGTCAGGTTTTCTTTCATTTAGTAAGAGGTAAGTTAAAACATTATTTGAGACTGGGAAGGTGTTAGTTGGTACAGGGGATCACTGATGTAATGAGGGGTCTTTTGATGATTGGTGATTAAAAAAGAATATTTACAAACAGATCTGGCAGTAAGGTATAAGTAATACTTATATTTCCTAGGAGTTGAAAGAGTATGCTCAGTTTTATTTATTAAGTAATGCCTTCTGATAGGCTGACAGATTCTGCAATGCGCTACCAACAAGTTAGTAGGATAACCTAGCAGAGACTTTCCATGTCTGCCAGTTGGCGCAGAGGGTTGTGATATGTAGTTCCTGTGGTAAAAGTTTTAATTCTGTCAGCCTCCAGTTGCCTGTAGTATGACCTGGAGTAAGCAGTTATCTAGACAGTAGAAATGTATTTAGGTAATTTGAAGATTGAGACCGCTGTTTTATTAACTGATGCCTTAACAACATTGTTTCTAAGTATATTATAGGATTATAGGGTAGTACAGTGATGTTAATGTTTTACTACAATCCAAATGTGTATTAAAACCACTAGCCACATGTATTTGATTGTAATGAGAGGTGGTAATTAGCAGTTTGTTGTCTTTCCTACAAAGCAACTGTGGCTATTTTATACTACCCTGCTAATAAAAAATAGCCTATTATTGTAATTGTGTGCTTGGCATTCATTAAGTTATTTAAACACCAGCCTGCTAAACTGTTTTTTTTTTTTTTTTTGGATGCAAGACAAAAGAGGTTTTTTTTGTTTGTTTGTTTGTTTTTACAATAGAAGTGGCATTTGTTGATTTGTTATTGATGTATTGTGTTTTCCTTTTCATGTAGGCTGGCTTAAGTGGAGGATTTAGCAAAGAAGTGGCAAGAGTTGGTGTCTCAGGGGGACAAATTATTTCAAAGGGTGAAGGTGCAGAGGCAAGCCCCATAGGAGGCCATCCAAGTGAAAGCATCAGGAGGTGTATGGAAGCAACAAGGTTGGGGGGGGGGGGCACTTAGATATGAAAGCTTCTGAGTCTACCACCAAATGAAACTGAAGAGCTTGAAGGGGCATAGATGGATTAATTCAGAGGCACCACAGTAGCTGACAAGAAAATGGTCAAAGGAGTCTTCTCAAGATGCCCACAAATTCTCATCAGCTAACAAAAGGTGCAGATGTTAATATGTTTGTTGGTCAAGGGGATTTAGTTAATATTTTGTTGGATGCTGGCTTATTTACCTTGGTGCTTGATTTAAATTCATGTGATAGGTGCAGTTTGTAGAGCTTTCTGGAGGCCAAGAGAACAGAAGGGCACATCACTGAAGGGTCCAAAGCAGGACGAGTGGGCGTAAACTTAGCTGGGGTGATTAGTGTTTTTGGTGGAAACTAAGATTTGCCAGTGTTTCCAGGGAGTTAGGTATGGAGGGTCAGGTAGTAGAAGACAGATCTCTAGGGGCCTTGCAGATGGGGCTCACAGAGCAGAGTACTTGTTAAGCCAGTATTTATTACAGCACATGTCTCACAAGTGGTAAAGGACAAGATTTGGAGGGGAGAGTTTGATGAAGTTTTTGATCTCATAGATGTTGAGGTTCTTAGCAGGTAGCAGAAGCAAATGACCTCATGCCAGCCCTGGCTGTACTGAAGAAGAGAGGTCTAGGGAGGTATAGAGCACAGATATGGGACAACTGAGTATTGTGATTTGTTTGTTTTATGGCTGTGATAATTGAGAATGTGCCCCCATCAGGCACTACCATTGTTATCTTATTTTTAACTCTTAGGAAGCAGCAGAAGCTTAGGAGTGGTAATGCCTGGCCATGGTATAATCAATGCTTTCATAAGTTATTTGAAAAGTCTTTGGTCTAGGAGCATCCTGATAAGCAGATGTGAACCATGCTGGATAGATTAGGAATTTGGTCAAGGAGCAACTGGAGTGATGGGGGAGCACAATGAAAACATGCTGGGCTATCAACACGAGTAAGTGTCCATAGCCCAGTTGTAGGTTCCTGCATGTGTTCCCACTGTTCAGACCAACATTTGATGATCAAATGCTGGAGGAAGGATGCATTGAGTGGACTAAGAGTTGATGCTTATGGGCCAGGGTAGGGAATTATGGTTGTGGGTAGAGGTAGAGTGGTCAGAAGAGTACCAAGGGTGGAACCCCTGTTGAGTTAATACTGGTCTGGGAACTGGTGCATTCTCCCATTAATGCCAGTCATTTGAGGCAGCTCCTGTGGGGCTATTCTGATAAGGGGGTGGCTCAGGACTTGGTAGGAGGGTTTAAGGTGGTTTTCTGATAATGTCCAAGGTGGGTGGTTTGCCTCAGATTAGTAAGACTTTGAAGTTCATAGCAGGGAAAAAAGAGATAGTTCAGAAATTGTTGGAGAAGGAATTGGCTGTGGGTAGGTTAGTAGCTCCCTTTGAATTTCCTCTGTTTAGTGTCTATCGCATACACCCATGGGATTGGTATCCAAGAAATCACTTGGTGAATTTAGGTTAATAGATGACTTGTCTTTCTAAGAAGACAATTCAGTCAATCCCTATATCCAGTAGGCAGACATTAAGGTTTAGTACTCCTCAATGGATAAAGCAGTGAGGATGATCAGAACTTCAAGGATCCTTGGCTAGCTAAGATGAATATTGAGTCTGTCTTTAGGTTATTACAAGTAAGGGAGCAGGACTGGCCTATATTGGGTCTGCATCTCAGTTTGAGGTTTACTTTAACAAGTCCATGCCTATGGAATGTGCAGCTGCATGTGCTACTTTTGAAAAATTCAGCATGGCATTGCATTGGGTGTGGCAGCAGAGGGTAGTTGGCATGAGGGAACTAAATTATTTGGATGATTTTTTTGCTGATTTGGGAAGGCAAAGAAATTGTGATTGGTGGAATGAGTGTTTGAGAAAGGATGTGAGGAATTTGAAGTACTGTTAGCTACGTATAAAATAGAGGATCCAGCTAAGAATCTAACCTTTTAGGTTTAGAGTAAGATGTAAATTTAGAAATGTTGAAGCTTCCACAAGACAATGTAAATAAAAGTGAGAGGTAAGGTGGAGTTAACAGTGAATAAGGAAAAGATGAGGGTTAAGGAAGTGATAGAGGTCTTCGGTCTATTAAATTTTGTATGCAAAGAGGTATGGCTAGGGCATATATTTACAAGAGCAGTGGCTAATTTGTTATGGGATATGAAACAAAAGCCTCATCGGATAAGAGTAGGCAGACATGTCAAGGAAGACATGTCTATTTGGCTGTAGTTTCTTCAAAAGTTTAACAGAATGTCTTTTTGGCAAGATGACTGGATTGCATCACCAGATATTGACCTGCTTATCGATGCAGTAGGGAGACTAGGCATTGGAGGATATTGTAGAAGCAGGTGGATTTCCAAAGCATGACCAGAGGAGTGGGATGATGAGCAGTGAATGTATACCACCTTTTTGGAGTTGATGCTGATTTGGGCAACACTGACTGTTTGGCAGGAGGACGTTTGGAACACCAGGTTGATATTTCATTTGGATAATTTGGAGGCAATGCAAGTGTCGACTAAGAAGATGGGAAATCTTGATTTGTGTAGGTGTTACTCAGGAAGATTGTTTTGTTTTGTTTAAACATTGCCAGTCTTTTTCTGAGCAGCATATTCCTGGCCATTGCAATGTTGTGCCAATAGCCTGTATCAGGTTTTAACAGCTAGCAGACAACGCTCAGCTAAGCCACTCTGTTCTGCAGGAAAGATGTGGGAGATTGGTCAAATGTGGCAAGTTCACTGGTTCAGCAATCCTGATCCAAGGCTACAAGGAAATCATATGGTAAGGTTTTTATGTTTTTTTAAGCAGATTATTATTACTTTGCTATTGGAGGTGAGAAATTGGTCGGGGTATATCTTGTGGCATTTGGCTGCTGCAGCAAAATTGTTGGGTTTGTGTAATGGTTGTTGAAAGTATGGGAGAACGTTTGACCAAAAAAACATAACAGAAAGCTACAATTAGGCAAGCATATGTTGCCAGTACTGTTGAAAGGCTTACCACAAGATGGTGTGTTTCCATTTTATGTGTTGTGGGTCACATTGACGGTGTTCAAAGTTGTAGGACTATTGCGTGTTAGTGAATTGTTGGGTCATTAAGTGGGAAGATGTCAGGATTACTTCAGTGGGTGTGTTTATTTGGTTAGATCATTCAAAAACTGACCAGGAAGGAGTGGGTAAGCAAGTAATGTTGCCAAGGAGCAAGATGCGGTTGCTATGTCCGATGGCTTGGACTCCATAATGGTAGGTGGCGTGTGTTAAGCTGTCAGAAGGTTTTGTTTTTCAGGTATCAAATGGGAAAAGGGTGGATGCTAGGAAGTCTGTTTCTTGGATTCAGGCATCATTGAGAGTGTAAGGGATAATGGCAGATAATTATACAATACATTCTATTAAAATAGGTAGGGCTTAGGATCTGGCTGAGGAAGGTAAGTCTGTGGAAATGATTAAAAGGGTAGAGAGGTCACATTCTAGGACATTTTTGAGTTGCATTTGTTAAATATATATATATATATATATATATATATATATATATATATATATATATATATATATATATTTATTTATTTATATATATAAGCGCTACAGAATCCTGGAAGCACAAAATCCTGAAGACCAAAATCCTGAAACCAAAATCATGAAAACTCAAAATCATGAAAACACACAGGATACTAACACTTACTATATTCCAGAACAAGTACATACAGAAACATATTACCCTTCAACTATATGCAGGGGGGCAAGCCCTCCTGCACCTCCATGTGGGGGGCTGCACCCCCCACACCCCCTGCTACTTAAATATAACAACTCCGAGATTGCAGTTCAGTACACTAAGTGCAATCTTGGAGTTTATATATTTAAGTAGCAGGGGGTCTGGGGGGTGCAGGGGGGCTTGTCCCCCTGCTTATTTTTGGAGAAGAGTAAAATGGTTTGTGTTTTATTTGTTTCTGTATGTACTTGTGCTGGAATATAGTAACTGTTGATATCTTGTGTGTTTTCAGAATTTTGAGTTTTCAGGCTTTTGAACTTTCAGGATTTTGGTTTTCAGGAATTTGGGCTTTCAGGATTCTGTAGCGCTCATATATATATATATATATATATATATATGCATACATACACACACACACACACATATATATATATATATATATATATATATATATATATATATGCATACATACACACACACACACACACACACACACACACACATATATATATATATATATATATATATATATATATATATAGACATAGGATGTGAGTATTAATTGTGTGTTTTTCTTTTGCAGGCAGGCATTTGTTAGTCATGTTGGGTCATTCTTTTATCTACTGGGTGGCCAGAAGAATGGAGATGCTGCCTGGTGGTGGGAATTTGGGCCTGGATCCAGTACAATGGCAGGTACAGTGGTGTAGTTTATGAGGTAATCAGTTCAGTAACCCTGCTGGGATTGTTACACACCTGGGTGGTAATGATACTGGAAATATTCCTAAAAGGAGGTTATTTACTCAGTAGTTGTGCAGAGGTTCCCGGGTGCTACTGTTGCATGTTGGCCATAATTCCCAGGTCAATTTGGACAGCTACTGATAAGTTTAAGCCAATGAAGGTGACTAGAGGGCTCCTTAACCACAGTGTAGCTAGGGTGAGCAATGAATAAGGGTTTTTCATAATGTAGCATTGGGTCTTTCCTGATGGGGATCCAGCCTGGCTCTGGGATAATGGGGTTCATCTTACCGAGGTTGGTTTAGACATGTTCAATGTTCAAATGTCATTATTTTTTCAGGTGTTGTTTGAAGATAGCCCACCAGTAGTTCCTTGTTTTCCCTTTCTTCCTTAACATTGGGCTTGTCAAGGGGTGGACTTTTCACCTCCCCACAACCCGTAGTTCATTTGGCACTCTCATTGACTCAGGTGAGTGGTATTATGCTGCCTTGTGGAATTCATTTGGTTAGTGAGCACTGAGACACTGCTGTTAAGTTTGTGGTGAGCAGTTGAGCAAGTTGCCTAGTCTCTAAGATGTTTGTTGAGTTATTATCAAAGTGTTAATGCAGGTGGTGAGCAGTCTATAATGCTGCCTGATTTATTTTATAGTATGGTTACATTGGAAGTGTTTTACTTGTTGTTAATAAAGCTGTTATTGATGTGCTTGATATATTGCCATAAAGCTAGTCAGAACATCATGAGAGTTATCAGGTGATTTTATTGTTGGGGGGAAACCCTGGCAGCAAACAGGTATTATACTTCATGGAGTGTGAAATAGGTAAGTTTTAACTTTGAAGAAAGTCACAAATGTTTAGCACCACAATAACCATGAAAGTAATATCTCACTAACTGTGTTAATGTGAACGTTAAATTCTTTCCAAAAGCTGAGTTTTACCCTGCTTCATATATTATGATAAGGAAATGTTAGACAGATTTTAAGGTGCTTAAAATATCTTCCTTAGTACCTTTTAATTATATAAGACCTAATTTCACAGAACTCTTGCAGGTAATAAAGTCAAATTGCCCTCTTATAAGACAACAATGTTCACATACTTTTTTATTCCATTAGAACATGAATATTATAAAAGCTATGGGTAATGCATTCCATACAATGTGTAACCAGTGGTAAAAAAAATATATAGCATAAACAGCAAATAGAAATCAGTGAATATGATGGTAACCAATAGCACAATTACATGGAGCATGCATTCTCCTCATTCTTTTTAACTAGAACACCAAAGAACATTGATAAACAATGTTAATAACCTGAGTTAGCACTTTCGTCTATACAACCGAATTCATTTAAAGTCTGTTGTATAGATGGAAGTACAAATTGAGGTTATTGAAGTCATTTGTCAGTTTTCTTTGGTGTTATTTTTTTGTATACTGGACTGTATACGGAGAAGTTTTAATTGATTATTTTAACTATGATAGATTGCATGTTTTATAACTATTGCGTTAGTGTAATCCATAAATGTAAAATATTTATAAAAAATAATGCAAAATATGCATTGAAAATAAAAAAAAAACAATGAAGTCCACATGCATTAAAATATATACTGATAAATGTATTAACTAAGGAAGAATGATGAATTGTGACATCTAAGAGTATGTTAAAAGCTTACATCCATTTGCTCAAATGATGTCTAGGTTCAGTTCATTAATCTTTGGGAAAATAAGGTCCCCAAACTAATACTCAGTCTTTTTTGTTAGTTGCTAAATTAATTATCATCCTATTTTATTGGGACTTGATAACTATTCTATTGATGTCCATGAAAATAAATCTAGCTCCTGGAGGTTTCATTTTCTGTTTATATAGCACATTTGTTTCTCTGTTACAAGGGATGTTATGAGGAGTTCCAGTATGTGTAACTTAAGTATTCTGGATTGCTTACCTATGTAAAAGAATAAGCAAGAGTTTATGTCTCTCATATATATATATATATATATATGGGTCTACTTGAAAACACCGACACTCCATAACACTGACGACGAGAATACCGAGACCAGAAGATCAACAACTGAGATAACCGACAGTTTAAAAGCACGAAACTTTGCAAGTCCGACAAACCACAATCCCCACAATCAACAAAACAAAACAAATACCTTTTCCGAAAAATACACACACAACACAAGCACACCAAAAACCTTACAAACCTACACTAAACCTTACATACACAACTATCTATGCACTAACCTTAACCCTAACCTTAAGGTCCGTCACTATCACACACACACCTAACCCCTGCCCTAACCCTAACTCACTTAACCCGCCCCTAACCCTAAAGTCTGTCACTATCACACACTTACCTTACCCGCACCCTAACCCTAACCCTAACTCACTTAACCCGCCCCTAACCCTAAAGTCTGTCACTATCGCACACTTACCTTAACATGTTGGTGTTCTCAGCATCAGGCTTTTAAACTGTCGGTCATCTCAGTTGTCGATCTTCCAGTCTCTGTGGTCTCGTCGTCGGTGTTTTGGCATGTCGGTGTTTTCAAGTAGACCCACACGCATATATATATATATATATATATATATATATATATATATATGGATCCCTATCAGATTATAGAAATTGCATTTGACTGAATCCCATTTGACTGAGTCCATTGGACTGAAATTTCAAAATACTGAAAAATCACTTGACTGAAACCCATAATACTGAAATCTTATAATGCTAAATTTCAACATACTGAATTGTAAAGTGGATGATATAAAACCAGAATAGGTGGGGGGCTATGCCCCCCACACCCCACAATGTGCGCCCGTTTCCCCACTGTAGTGCGATCCTAGAGTTAGTATATATAGTTGGGATACCCCCTCACAATGGGGGGTGTGGGGGGGCATAGCCCCCAACCTGTTCTGGTTTTATATTATCTACTTAACAATTCAGTATGTTGAAATTTAGCATTGTAAGATTTCAGTATTATGGGTTTCAGTCAAATGAGTTTCATCTGATAGGGATCCATATTATATATATATATATATATATATATATATATATATATATATATATATATGTGTATATATATATATATATATATATATATATATATATATATATATATACACATACACACACACACCTATATATATATATATATATATATATATATATATATATATATATATATGAATCATTCACAGATGAATTTCAAAAGGTCTGCAAATATTAACAGAGGAGAAATTCTTAATTTTTTTATAATGTGTCAACAAAATAAACAATTACCACAAGATGAACTACCTGTCAAACTTGTATCAGTTAACATGGTTTGAATCAGAATATTGCACTAACACAACCCCCCCCCCCGAGTCTGAGTCTAGATCAACCTGGTAATAGTTCAAAGAAATCCTTTTACCCCCAGGTATGGAATGAGAATAAACAAAAGCCTGGCTTGAGGTTGGGTAATTTGTTGAACAGTCTGAGGCAACATGCTCTATGACTAAACAGGAACAAATCTCAGAATTGTCTGACAAGTTATTCTGAGTTATATTCTAATGTCAGAGAGACTAAATCTAGATACGGAGTCAATATGAGTTATGATGCTCATGCATAAACCAAAAGAAAGACAAGCTTTGATAACACTTCTGTGAGTGGCACTATGTTACATGACCAGTGTTCATTGAGACTAGTCATAAACATCTGAGGAGTATTTTCAGGAAGTCTTTATATAAAGTATTGCCTAGATTGCAAAACATCTAATGTAATGTTAAACTAGATGCCAGTCAAGTAAATACAGATTGCAGATTTACGTACTACATACCTGTTAAATGGAGACTTGGAAGTTTTGTGGGTTATTTAGTAGTTACCAAAGTTACATGAGACATTGACAGAGCTCATAAGCTATATGTAAGAAGATAAAAATGCAATTAATTAAAGTTGCAATAAAAATGTGACCATATCAGTTATTAACATCGCACAAAGCACTTTCCATAGAGGGATAAAACTAGTTGTATTCAAATTCTCAAGCTCAAGTCTGACAGTTGCAAAGGCATGCCCAAATAAGAAAATCCATGCAGGAAAAAATCCGTGAGTTGCACTTGTGAAGTGCAACAGCAGAGTAGGACAAGCAGTATTGGCCAAAAACTTTAGAGAGGATAGAAAAAAGTGTACAAAGCAGTATAGTCTGAAGGATGTACCATAATAAGAATAATGAGAAAGAAATGCTGTCACACGATATTCCTGAAGTGCCATGGAACAAGGTTGGATTTGTTTCACTTCAGAAATTACTATTATCTAATGTGTGCTGACTGTCACCCCAGTTCATAAGTTAAAGGTATGACAAGCATAAGTGTGACTAGTGTGCCAAAGACCACATTTACTAGATGCTGAATTACGGAGGCCATGATTTCCTACTGTATGCCTCAATATGATAACAAAGAATTTTGAAACTTTTTAAGCAAGTGGATGCATAATGATATATGTCAAGAAGAATGATCGGATAAAAAGAATGATAGCAACTCTAAAAATATCTCATGAAGAAATATAGTAATAGTGAAGAAAGTAATTGTTTCTCTTTGCCACCCCCCCCATACTCAGCTACTTATTATTAAAAGGATTACAAGTAAGTTACCCACTGCTGTTTTTTTAATGATGCCAGAGCACAGAAGAAAGGTCACTTAGCTGCTTAAGAAAAAATACTGCAAGCAGAAACATAAAGATAACAGAAATCTCAAGATGCTTTGTAATTTGTAAAAAGAGGATGAAGCAAGCATGCAAGTTCTGAAGAATTAATAAGAAGGCCATTCAGAAGCAACTGCCCTAGGTCATGATTTTATTATATACATATTCACACATCTGAAGAAGAAACAAGATATATCTGTATAAAATAGACAGTATTAAGTATAATCAGCTAAGTATAAGACTAGGTCAGAAAATAATCAGGTAAGCATACCATATGCATCTTCAGGTTACCAACAAATGAATGAATGAGGACAAATAAAGTCTGATGTAATGAATCACAAATGTCCATTTTTGAGGCCTGAGCTGAATGTATTTAAGCTATTGAGAAGAGTAAAAAAAAGTCAGAGAAACCCAATAATCCATAAGCCAGTATGCTATAGTGATTGTATATATATATATATATATATATATATATATATATATATATATATATATATATATATATATATATATATCTGCATAAAGGTCTAAATTGCAAGAAGAAGCAAAGACTTAACAGTATATGAAATGTAATTTAAAATTCTAAATTGAATGTGTAAGTATTAGCTGCTAACAAGCTAGTATATAGTTAACAGCAGATTTTGGAACTTAGTCTATAATAATATAGACACTTCATAATTTATTTATAGTAGCATAGCTGCATGGCTTTAAATATAGTTGTCAATGGTATTGGGCTATGCATGTCATGTAGTAAGCCTCATACTGAGAGATGAAGCAAAAATCTTGAAGTGTCAATATTAAACCTGTCTCATACTTCATTATTTTACCGTTTTGGTATATATAAGAAGTATTTAAAATAATACACTTCTTTAAATTCATTCACATTCTTTCTGAGAGTTGATTGCTTTTATGGAACTTTTTTTGTGACCATTTTAAATTTCAAGACGCATAGGTGGAGGTCCCAGAATAGTAATACTGAATGTGTAAAAATTGGGTCTTAAATCCAAGACTACGGTTTCAAAGTAATCCTATTTGCCCAGTCTCAAAGTTAGTATATATATGCGTATATGTGTGCCAGGAGTGGGGGCAGCTCTCAGATATCCTTGATTTTGAAGAATTTTGCCCTGTCCCTCATAAATATTTTGATTTTCTGATAAATCACAAAGGATTACAGTCCATCAATAATGTCAGACATTTGGGGCCAGATTCCAAAAGAGTTGCTTTCAATGTAAGTGACTTACTCTGGTGTAAACCTTCCCTGATTCTTTTTTTTAATTATTATTTTTTTAATTTATATAACAAAGAATTGGTTAATATCACTTAAAATAGAATATATAATAATACATAAAAAAGCAAACAATTAAAAAAATAAACACAGCAAAACAATTATTTACAAAGTTGTCTACTACATAAATAATATATTAGAAGAATACTATCAAATAGCTAATAATCCAAATGTATAACCATTATTTATTTAAAAATTCTATTAAGCTCTTTCATATGTTATATGAGGAGGTGACCCTCAGAGTCCTCAACTTAATGGTCATGTGTTCCAGATGACAAAATTCTTTCAAGATGTTAGAGAACTTGTAAAAAAGGGAGCAGAATCATTCTTCCAATTTTTTATTACTTTTCTTGCAACAGTTAGAATGCATCATAAAAGGGGATATTTCATTTTCCCAACACACTTATGAATTGGAGTATTAAACAAAACCAAAGATTTAGTTAAAGAAAATTTATCAGAGAAAAAAGACTGTAAAAGTACTTTAATTGTGTCCCAAAGACTGTAAAAATACTTAAATTTTGTCCCAATATGTTTTGAGTATCTCACAATCAATGAACATATGATGCCAATCAGCTTTAATGTCTAACTTATATCTCCAACATAGAGTTCTAGTGTTGAACATTAGCTCAATTCTATGCAGTGTAAAAAAAGATATATGCAAAAATCTCCTTGAAAGTAATCTCCACTTAGGTGAACCTGTAGTTTGCTTAGACATAAATAAAATAAAGTTCTTAATCATCATTAGGAGTTTTATTATTTATACATTTAAAATAGTCTCAATAGTTTTCCTTAATAAATTCCAATGTTTTTAATAAATTCCAATTTTTTAATCACTGTATATAATTTTGACAAAATACCTTTTCCAGTAATTTTCTGTTGTACCAAAAAGTAAAATAAAAAAATTAACTTAGGAATAGATACTCTTAACCTATGTTGCATTAAATTAAGTCTACTTTCTATAATTTGCCTACAATTTTGCAAATGCAACAAAATGTCTTTCCCCAGATCATATTTTCCTTTATCCATTAGCTGGAAACAATACACTAAATTATTTTCTTTAAATGTATGCATTACATGTAAGTTTAAATTTTGTCCCAATATGTTTTGAGTATCTCACAATCAATGAACATATGATGCCAATCAGCTTTAATGTCTAACTTATATCTCCAACATAGAGTTCTGGTATTGAACATTAGTTCAATTCTATGCAGTGTAAAAAAAGATCTATGCAAAAATCTCCTTGAAAATAATCTCCACTTAAGTGAACCTGTAGTTTGCTTAGACAGAAACAAAATAATGTTCTTAATCATCATTAGGAGTTTTATTATTTATACATTTAAAATAATCTCAATAGTTTTCCTTAATAAATTCCATTTTTTTAATCACTATATATAATTTTGACAAAATACCTTTTCCAGTAATTTTCTGTTGTACCAAAAAGTAAAATAAAACAATTAACTTGGGAATAGATATTCTTAACCTATGTTGCATTAAATTAAGTCTACTTTCTATAATTTGCCTGCAATTTTGCAAATGCAACAAAATGTCTTTCCCCAGACCATATTTATTAATTATGTATTGAGCAGAATATAATTTTCCTTTGTCCATTAGCTGGAAACAATACACTAAATTATTTTCTTTAAAAGTATGCATTACATGTAAGTTTAAAGTGGAAATATTATTTTGAGTGAAAGCCATTAAAAAAGTCAAAAGCATGCTTTATACACTGGACATCTATTGATGAAATTTCTCAAAGACTTTATCAAGATAGAGATATAAGAGGAATTAATTTTATGACTTGTGTTATTTAGAAAATAATATTTTAAATACCAAAAACAAATGATTATTTAATATTAGGCAGTAATTAGACAGTTTGGTATTAAGAGACTGTATACATAGGTTCATAGGTTCATAGGTAGGTACTAGGCTATTGGCCCTAGGGCCTATATAAGCCTAGCCAAAAATGTACCCTGGCTTTCACCACCCAAGAAAATTATTTTCCTGTGCCCCTGTCGAGCAGAGCCACAGAAGTGATCCCTGGGGTGAATTTCCCATCCAATCATCAAGATTTTTCTTGAAGAGTGCTAATGAGGAGCTCTGTTTGACATAGATAGGTAGTCTGTTCCAGAGTATAGGAAGTCTCTGGGACAGGAATCTATCCCTCCAGCATGTTCTGTTTATTTTGGTAACAAGGTTTAGGTCACTAGAGCGTGTAGCTCGGAGGGATTGGGATTTCTTTAAGTGGAGCATGTCCAACAGCTCTGGGTTTGACATAGCTTTGTATGTTAGGCAGAGATCGCCCCTGAGTAGGTGATATGCGATGGAGTAAAGCTGTAGTTTTTTGAGATGGTCTGCGTAGGGCATCTGTTTGAGGCCAGTAATTCTCTTTTTGAGGTATTTCTGTGGTCTTTCCATTTGTTGTAGATGTCTTGTGAGGTACATACCAAAAGGGGCATTGTACTCTATAATGGGTCTAATGAATGATGAGTAGAGGGGAACAATGACCTCTTTTTTCTGGATGAGAATCCTTTTGTGATGAGATGAGCCACGTAGAAGGATTTCCTGACTACTGTGGTGATGTGATTATCAAAGGAGAGACTACTGTCCACCTGTGTCCCAAGGTCTCTTATCACATTTTCGGCATTAAGTAGACTACCAGCTATGTGGTAGTTCATGGGTACAGAGTTTTTACCAAAGAGGATGACAATACACTTTTTGGCATTGAGCTTCAGGCCATGGCTTTGACACCAGGTATCTGTCTCAGTGAGGCCCTTTTGTAGTTTGTCCACATCGTTAGGAGTTTTGATTATGGCTTCTAGTTTGCAGTCATCTGCAAACTTTGTTAGCCAAAGACCTTCTGTGCTAGCCTGCACTTCAGAGAAGTAGATACCAAACAGGAGAGGACCCAGGACTGAACCCTGTGGTACTCCACTTGTCACTGGTCTGAAGTCGGATTTGGAATCCGCTACTTTCACAGTTACTTTCTTGAAACTCTTTCCATTTAGCAGAATATAGATTATTGACCCAAAGAACTACTGTTTTGATAATAGAGGCTATAGAATATAATTCTAGATCTGGCAAACCAATAACCCCATTCATCCAATCTCTAGTATGGTGATTGAAACTATTCTAGGTTTACTTTGAAACCACAGAAATTTTAAAATTAAAATTAAATTATTTAATAAAACTCTTTGGAGGTGGAAGAGCTAGAGATTGAATAATATATAAAATGTTGGGTAAGACTCTAATATTGATTAAGGAAAGTATTTTGTCTGTTGAAAAAGTAAATTTATTCCATTTATTTATAAGATTGTTTTAAAGAGGTCATATTATTGTTAAAATTGGTATCTATTAGGTTATTAATATTATTGTTATTTCTAAATAATTAAATTTTCTATCATCAGGAATATATTTGTTGAATATTTCCTCTATATCTTTAGATTATAAATTATAAGGCTTTTTTTATTTTCATTAAACCTGTGACCCGATTTTCCCTGAAAAGTTTATGTTAAATTGAACAAGGTGGATAGTGAATTATTACATTCATTTAAAGTTATCAAGATGTCATCTGCAAAAAGTAGGATCCAAGATTCTAACTTTTTTCCTGTATGTAACCCCTCATGTTTAAGGATGCTTGTATTAAATTAGCAAAAAGCTCTTTGAATAGTGCAAAATGTAAGGGGGGAGAAAAATAGCATCCTTGCTTGGTTCCTTTGAAAATTTTTATTGATTCAGAAGTGTATGAGCCTACATACCATAGGCAAGAGAGTTTTTGTGAAGGAGACTTATAAGCTGTATAAAATTGCTTGAAAATGTACACTCTTCAAGTACAAAAGATAAATAATTCCAGTTACTAAATCAAAGTCACTGTCTATGTCCAAGCTTACCAAAGTATGCTTTTCATTTAAGACATTTGCATGTTCAACTATTGTTAAAATTCTTTTAATGTTATCATAGGAATTTCTATTAGAAATAAAGCCAGTTTGATCATCATTGATCAAAGAAGGGAGAATTTTTTTAACCCATTAGCATGAATAGTCATAAATGTTTTATAGTTGATATTTAATAAGAAAACTGGTCTGTACAAAGAACAGTTAACTGGATCTTTATCACTCTTTAGAATTGGAGAAATGAGAGAATATTTCCAAGAGGAGGAACATTTACTAAGTATTTAGATAACGTAAAAACTTTAAAAATATCTAAAGTATCTTTATTCATTAGTTGATAGGTAGTTTAAGTACTAGCTAGCTGCCCTGGCGAGTCATTTAACCTTTAGCCACTACCTCAGAGACCTGAGACTCAAACCCTGCACCTTTGTTTGTAACACTCAAACACCTATAGGCCAGGGCCACCCTCCTAATTCTGAGTAATGCCATCATTACAAGGAGCTTTATTTGGTTTTAGTTTTTAATTTGGGTCTTTACTTCAGATACAGAAATAGGTTTATGAATACATTTTATCTGATCATCTGTTAATTTCTTTTTAATATTTTTCTGTAGGAATTTCATGATGCCCTCCCTTGAATCTATTATCAAGTTATTATTGTTTAAGGCATTAAAATGTTTTTTTAAATTCTCTCAAAACATACTGCAAATCAGAAACCTTCTTCCTTTTATTAGTAGAATATATTTCCTTTATAGGATTAATTTTACTGAGTAATTTTGTTTTATTTGAGATTTATGCACAGACTTAGGATTAAGTGAGAAGTTAGTTAATTTAATATTGTCAAGACTGATCATGATTTTTGGGCTTAGAATTTCTAAATATGTATCATTTAATTTGTTTATCTCTTTTACCTCATTTGAATTTGTTTTCTGGGATTCCAATTTTATTTCATATATTTTGTGTTGTAAATCTAATAAGTCTTTGTTCCGTTGCCTTTTTTAAGAGCAAACCAATTAATAATCCTACCATATAGGTATACTTTTAGAGAATTCCACAAAAAAAATTCAGAAATATGCTTTGTGTAATTAATTTCTATAAAGGTCTGAGTTTCTTTTATAAAAATAAATCCCTAAAGTCTTTTAAATTGATTATATATACTGGAATCTGTGATATAGGTAGGTTATTATTACTTACTAAAAAAGTTCAAATGTTATGACATTATGGTCAGAAAAGGGACAATAAACCACTTTAACTTTATCTAATCTATTTATTAAATTGTTAGAAATTAAAACTCTATCTAGTCTAGCCCCTGTACTGTGTATATGTGAATAGTGAGTGAACAATAATGAACGTGGGTCTACAAAGTCATAAATATTTTTAAAATGCATAAGATCTATAAATTTAATTAGCCCCTTAGCTGAGGCAGTTATTTTACTTCTCCTAATTGCATTAGAGTCATTTTCTTTTAGAAAACAGTTAAAATCTCCTGCCACAATAAAAGTCCCTTTTGAAATTTGAGCAATCTGATCTAACTGCTGTCGAGCAGTTCTAACACCTATTCCAGATATCCAATATATATTAATAAAAGCATATACTTTCCTATAAATTTCTAAAGTAATAGAACACAAAGAACATTTGTCATCTGTATATGAACTGATAATCTTAGAAATAGGCAATACGTTCCTTCACAAGATAGCTACCCCTCTTTTCTCTTGATTATAATGATAACTAACTAAACAGTAAAAGTGTTGGTGTTAAGTCTATTTATGTCAGCTTGCAACAAATGCATCTCTTGAAGAAATATTATCTGAGAATTAAATAATTTTCGGAACTTATTTAGATTTCCTTTTTTATAATGATTATTCAAACCATCAATGTTTAAGGAGATGCATTTTTAGATAAAACATGTTAAGTATGGCATGGAACTGCATAAGAAAGTAACATACATTTCATAATAGTAAACACAAAATTCACTTCTCAGAATAATATCTGAATATGGTAAACTGAAAAAACCTTGAGAAACATAATAATAGACACCCCAAAAGAACAAACCAATACTATTAATAATAAAAAAGAAATTACAAAACCATCTAAATATCCTAGGAAGTCTAAAATTCAATGTTTGTAGAAAAAACTGTACAGACAATTCATCCCAACAATGAGAAAAAATGACAAAACATCCTCTGCTATTATCAGAATAAGCAAAGAAATTAATGAAAAAATAATGTACACAATACATAAGATATAATATATCTGTCATATATAACAGAGTTTCCCAAAAGGACTAAATCAAAGTTATTATCTGTATTGAAAAAAAAAAGCTCTTATAATCCTTAACTAACAGACAGTGCTCTACCCTTTGAAGTAATCCATTTATTTACTTTGTTGAGATTGTGAAGTATCTCTCCAGTCATACTGATATGTAGCAGGAATCCCAGAACTCGACTTATCTTAATTAGGCTTAATAGTTAGGTATACATTATCAGTCTCTTTGATGCCCCAATATAGCTCACTTAGCTATCAAAAGGATAAAAAAATGTTGCCAGTATTAGGAAGAAGATTTTATGTATGTGCTGCTTAATCAGCTGGATTAAATATAATTTATACTTTAAATAATGCAAGAGAACAGTCTATATTATAGTTAGCTTAGTTTCAGTTTTTCCATTTATGTTCCATGTTCATCACATTAGGGAAACAGATGTGAATGACACCTGACAAATAACCATGACACTACATGGCAACCACAGTAACAATTGTGTGTGTTACTATATTTGATCATACTTTTCTCATAACTGTCCTACTTCATCGCTTTCCTTCTCCCTTCAGTGGTAAACTGATAAAATCAATTAATAATTTACTGGATTGTTCCTAATATGGTTGCTCTTAATATATATGAAACAGCTATGAGATGCCTCTCAGCAATTATGAATGTAAAAAACCTCTACTATGCCACTTTATCATGCATATGTCAGATATTAAACTTTATATAGTAAAAGTAGTGCAATAGAAAAAATGATTCCAGATATTGTAAGTGCTATCATTTGATGTATGACACTTTATGCAGCATGTCAGAACTATATATATAT